>NC_080024.1:90830477-91130477 GCF_030020395.1 Manis pentadactyla | reverse complement strand
TCACCTGTTTCTCCCCACAGACTGAGCCAGAACCCTTCAGTCCTCCTCAGACTCGGTCCCGAGGGCCTCCCAAAACTATTGCGCCCCTTCGAGAAGTAGCAGGATCCGAAGGCATCATGTGCGTTCACGGCCCTTTCTCCTTAGGAGATTTAGCCCAACTGGAGAAACGCCTAGGTTCCTTCTCCACTGATCCCACGACATATATCTAGGAGTTTCAATGGACCCTCACACATCATGACATTTCAATGCTCCTGGCCAATACCCTCCTTCCTGAAGAGCGCAGATGAGTTTGGGACTTTGCCCAAATGTACGCCAAAGAAACCCACAGGACTGACCCCACCTATCCCCCTGGCCCCACCGCTGTCCCTGAACAAGACCCACACTGGGATTATAACACTGCCGTGGGTCTCCGCTCTCGAGATATTTTTGCCTCCTGCTTAAAAGCAGGTCTGAAAAAGGCAGCTTGTAAAGTAGTCAATTTTCAAAAGCTCCCTCCAAGTTCTTAGACAGACTCACTCAAGCCGTATTACAGTATACCAGCCGGACCCAGAAACGCCTGATGGGAGACATGTCCTTATGACATACTTCCTAGCTCAAAGCTACCCCGACATTAAAGCTAAACTCAAAAAGTTAGAACAGGGCCCGGCTACCCCACAGACTGAGATCCTAACAGTGGCCTTTAAAGTCTTCCATAACCGGGAGGAGGAGAAAGAACACCATAAACAAAAGGCTGATCAGGCCAATTTCCAAATGTTGGCCCAGCTGATAAAACCACAACCTGGGCACTCCTCGACAAACAAGCCCCCCACAGGAGCTTGTTTCAAGTGTGGACAAGAAGAACATTAGTCAAGGGCTACCACCCCATGTCCCAGATGCCACAAAGAGGGCCACTGGGGATCTGATTGCCCAGCCACACGAAGGGGAGGCTGGATGAATAACCCCCATCCTAAGCCCTCCGTAGTGGGGCTGGCAGAAGAAGATTGATGGGGCCTGGGGGCTTCTCGCCAGACCATTTCCATCACCAAACAGGAGCCCAGGGTTACTTTAATAGTAGACGGTCGCCCCATCTCCTTCCTCCTAGATACAAGAGCCACCTTCTCAGTCTTGCGAGAATACCGGGGCCCTACCACACCTGCCATTACTCCTATTGTCAGGATAGGAGGTAAACAGATTTTCCCATTAAAAACCCCCCCTTTTATGCACAATCCAAGACAATCCCATACCTTTCTCCCACTCCTTCCTAGTTATGCCCCAGTGTCCCATCCCTTTACTAGGATGGGACATCCTTTCTCTCCTCCATGTTTCCATAACTATATCCACTCCCACAGCCCCCAGTACTCCCTTTCTGATAGCCCTCATAGCTGATGACCCCCCTCTACCCAATGAAAGCTCCAGTTCCACCCTCATACACCCTGTAAATCCCAAAGTTTGGGACATTACAAGCCCCGCCGTAGCTCTATGTCCTCCTGCCTCTATCAAATTATGTAACCCCTCTCAGTATATCTGTCAGGCCCAATACCCCCTAACCACTTCAGCCCTCATAGGCCTCCAACCCATCATTCAAGATCTTTTAAACAAAAATTACCTCAGACCCACTCACTCCCCGTTTAATACCCCCATATTAGCTGTTAAAAAAACCAACGTATCTTTCCGCCTCGTCCAAGACCTTCACCTCATTAACATGGCCATCGTCCCTATCCATCCCTTAGTCCCAAATCCATACACCCTTTTATCGCAGATCCCTCCCTCAGCCTCCCACTTCTCAGTCCTAGATCTCAAAGACACATTTTTTTCTATCCCTCTGGACCCCTCCCAAGATTTTTTTGCCATTATCTTGACGGACCCATACACAAGACATTCTGAACAACTCACTTGGACAGTTTTGCCACAAGGATTCCGAGTCCACCTTATTACAATACGTGGATGATCTTCTACTCTTGCAGTCCCTCGTACGAACACTCTCAACTTGACACTGCCTCCCTACTTAACCTTCTAGCTTCCAGAGGTTACTGGGTATCCCCTGTCAAAGCTCAAATCTCTTCCCCTTCTGTCACTTACCTGGGATTTCTTCTATCTCAACAAAGAAAGTCCATTACCTTAGACAGAAAACAGCTCCTCTCTGACATGCCCGTTCCAAAAACCAAGACAGAAATCCTTTCCTTTCTAGGCCTGGCTGAGTATTTTAGAGCGTGGATCCCTAACTTCTCCCTGTTGGCAAGACCCCTATATGACCACAGCAAGGGCGCCCCTGGAGAACCATTATCCTCACCCCAACACTCCTTCATTAAGCTCCGTGGAGCCCTTGTGGAAGCCCCAGCTCTCCATCTTCCTGATTTGTCGAAGCCCTTCTAATTATACATTCATGAGAGGTCCAGTCAAGCTCTAGGAGTCCTAAGCCAATATTATGGCCCATCCTTTGCCCCAGCAGCTTATCTTTCCAAGCAATTAGACTCCACAGTTCGGGGATGGGCCCCCTGCCTACGGGCATTAGCCGCTGGACAGCTCTTGCAGAAGGAAGCTCATAAACTGTCATTCGGGGTGCCCCTTACCATTCTGTACCCACATCACCTAAATTATCTCTTAACCTACAAAAGTTTACAGACTCTCCCTCCCTCCAGACTCCTGACCTTACTGTCCTCTTTTCTTCAAAATCCCGTTCACCCCCTTTGCCATCCATACCCGAATCATGACTTTTTCCTCCTTTACTGCTCCCTCGCTCTCTCTCGCTTTTTTTCCTCATTCCTATTGTCTTCCCCGCCACCCCAGCCTCCTTTGTATGGCGATTCAAAGACAGACTTACACACAGCATCAAACAAAAATTACTGTCCTCATTGCCACATCAGACTGCCCTCTGAAAGGCTGCTCCGAGCCTTTATACCTCCACTTTCCTCCCTCCACCGAAGTGTTCACTAACAGCTACCTTTATTCTCCCTACCTCTGCTTCCTCTATGACCAAAAACAAGCCTGTTGCAGGCGATGGCCAGACACCTACAGAGATGTCCCTACTGGTCTTGTGCCATTCACTACATGGGTAACTCCCAGTACCCACAGTATTACTCCTCCAACCCATTCTCTTCAATACTAACAAACCCCTTCCTCACCTGGCTGTGGCCCATTGCAGGCCCTATAATAATCATTCTTCTCGCCTGTCTCTTCTTACCTTGTATAGTAAAGTTTATCAAATCCCAAGTCGGTAAAATCTCTAATCAAACTTTCAACCAGCTTTTACTCAGGAACTACCAGCTTTTAGCCACAGAAGATCCCTCACCCTCATGTAACCTCCTCACCACACGCTGAGATGGACCCCTCTCTCTGCTGGAAAGTGTTCCTGGAAACAATGGCCGCAGACGCCTGTCTTCTGGCACCCGTATCCTCTTGGCACCATTAGAATCAACAAGTCCTCAACCTATGGTTACAAGGAACCTTCATTGATTTCCAACCTGAAGAAGTCCACATCTACTCGTCCTTACTGTGGGAAGTCCTATCAACTCTTTCCTCCCAGTCCTCAAGCTCTCACTCCCTTCTCCGCCCCTGTTCAGCATGAAGCAGTCAAAGAGAAAGCAATGTCCACAACCCCATAGAGGCGAAAGGGGGGAATGAAGGGCCCACACCCATAAGATGGCGAACTTCCTGCTTCTCTTCTGGGACCTCGGTTCCCGCCGGCGCCACCTGTAGCCCAATCACCCCTCGCGCCCCTCCCAATCCCAGCACGTAGCCAATAGCCACCAGCCCCGTAGAAGTGACACCTCAATCAGCTCATGCCCCTTCCTATATAACCCAGCACCTTTCCCTAATAAAGTGGAATTCTCCGGTGAATTGCTGCTGTGTTTTGCTCCTTTCTTTTCAGTTATTAGTGAATACAAGCAACCAACTTTTGTACCTTACAAATTTATTTTTAGTTTTAATAGGTCTTTGGTGGAGTGGTGTGGGAAATTGGAATTCTAAATTCTCACTGTTTGTACCGCAGGTTGTCCCAACGCCCAAGGCCCAGTGGCTACAGGGGATTCTCCCACGTGACTGCTAGTGACCCCCTGGACCCCTGCAAGGTGAGTAGCGCCCCCATCAGGTGAACTGGTTGGGGACGCCTTGGCCTCTGTTGACGGAGTGTGATGTCTACTCTGCTTTTCTCATGGTTGTTTGGCAAAGTAATTTACTTTCCAGAAATTTCAAACATACAGAAAACTTGCAGTGTCAGTACAAATTCTCATTTTACTGAATTCCCCAGCATCTCACTTTACCGCAGTTGCTACTTCACACAAAATGCTGGAGCATCTACCCCAAACAGGGACATGATCCCAGGTAGTGTTAGGGCCTCCACGTGGTGATCCAATGCACAGACCCACGGTAGCAGTCACCACCCACACCAGCTGTGTGCACACGTCTTTCTATCCTGATGCAGTTTCGTTTTTCTGGAACTGTTCCTGAGATTTTACCTCAGTTGGGCTCTCTGGGACCTTGGACAAGTGGGATCACATATTATTTGTCCTTCTTTGAGGGGGACATTTCACTGAGCATAACGACTTTAGGGTCCATCTGTGTAGCAGGTCCTAGGACTCCTTGTTTACTCCACTGTGAGGAAACCACACTTTTTTCATGTGTCTGTGGACACCCTGGTCTCCACCTTTTGCCTGTTTTGAGTAATGCAGCTGTGAATATGGATATGCAAATATCTAAGTCCCTGCTTTCGTGTCACTTGGGCAAATGCCCTGAAATGGAATCGCTAATCATATGTTAGTTCTATACTCTAGTTTCTGGGGATGCCCTGCAAACACACACACACACACACACACACACACACACACACACACACACACACACACAGTTTTCAAAGCAGCTTTGGACCATTTTCTTTATTTCTGAATTCGGCAGAATAATGCAGTTTGTGGGTCAACCCTGTTTTGTTCATCCGTTTACCCCTTGATGGGCATTAGGATTGTTTCTGCCTTTTTGCTGTGGTGAGCAGTGCTGCCAAGAACTCATGGGCCAGTTTCTGTTTGAACAACGTTTTCATTTTTGGGGGTATGTATCTAGGAGTGGGTGTTAACCCACAATTAGGTAATTGCATTATATATTATGAGGAAATGGCAAGCTGTTGTACACAGGCTGCATGTTTTACATTTCCACAAGCAAAGTTTAGGGGCTCCAATTCCTCTACATCCTTGACAGCATGTGGTTTTGAATCTTCCTGAGTATGGCCTTTGCCCTGTGCTTGCAGTGGGTGGCCACTGTGATCTAATTTGCATTTCCATTATGACTAATGCTGTGTGATGCCTGGTCACGTGCTTGTTGAATGTTTGTGTGTCTTAGCTGGAGTCTTTTTTCCACTTTAAAATTTGGGTTGTTGTCTTGTTGCCCTGTACGAGTTTGTAGTGTTTTCTGGATAACAGGCTCTTGTAAGATGTTCAATGTGCAGATATTTTCTTCTGTCCTGTGACTGTTTTTCACATTATGGTTGGTGAATTTTGATGCAGAAAAGTTTTTAATTTGGGAGAACTTTAATTTATGCTTTTTTTGTTGCTTGTCCTTTGGTGTCATATCTGAGAAACCATGGCTAAATCCAACATCATGAAGGTTTCTCCTCATGTTTACTTCTAGAGTCTATAATTTTACCTATTACATGTAAGCACTTTATCTTGAGTTAATTTTTATATGGGGTATGTATTAAGGGTCCAGTTTCATTTCTCTGCACAGGGACAGCCATTTGCCCAGCACCATTTGCTGAAAAGACCATTCTTTCCCTAATTAAATGTCCACCCTTGTCAGAAATTAAATGACTGTAGATGGTTGTGGTCATTTCTGGGCTTTCCTCTCAGTTCTGCTGATATATACATGCAGTTGACCTTTGAACAACATGGGGGTTTGTGTAGCTCACATCCCACAGAGTCAGAATACACATGAAACATCTGACTCCCCCAAAACTAAAGTATTATCCTAAAACTGGTTGCCTATTTTGACTGGAAGCCTTACCAATAATATAGACACTCAATTAAGACATATTTTGTACATTATACATATATTTTGTGCTGTATTCTAACAGTAAGCTAAGCTAGAAAAAAGCAAATGTTTCAAATTGTCTTAAGTCTTTAAACACTTTTTCTATATATTTGTGGAAAAAAATCCACTCAAGTGGACCTGGGCAGTTCACACCCCTACTCTCCAAGGGCCAAATGTGTATGTTTATGCCAGTGGCACAGTGTTTTATGTACTGTTACTTTGTACTAAGATTTGATCTTGGGGGCCATGAGCCTCCAGCTTTGATTTTCTTTTTCAAGATTGTTTTCAAGGCCTCTTTGGGGTCCCTTGATATTCCATGTGTCAGGATCAGCTGGTACATTAAAGCCTGTGTGAATTTTCAAAGAAATCATGTTGACTCTGTAGGGTGCATTTGAGTCATTGCCACTTTAACAGTATTTAAGTATTTCCATCACCATGAGTAGACTTTACATGTATTTAGCTCTTTTTAGTTTTAAAATTATCAATGTTTTATTATTTTCAATGTACAAGATTTGCACCTTAAGTCTATTCTTAGTATTTTATTAATGTTCACATTATTTAATATGGAATTTTAAAGAAGAGGGGCTTCTCCTCTGATCACAGGGCTCTTTCCATCACCCTGGGGGGTCCTTCACTCCCCACCCAGAGCTGCAAATGGACAGTTAGAGAAACTGCCTGTCAGACCCTCACATAGCCCTGGAAGCTGATACTTGTCACTATGGCCACATTGGCCTTTTAGTTGGAATCTCAGTCCGTACATCTTGGGGTCACACATTATACATTATACATTTTGTATAACTCAACTTAGTTTCTGTTTTATATGCTCCTTCTCCTGGGAATAGTGGAAACACGAATTCCCAACCCTCTCCCTGGGATGTGGCACCATGAACACGGGAGTACAATAGAAAACATGCATATTGGTCTGGGCCTCGTTCCTGACACTGGGTTCCTAAAGCTCTGGGGATTTCCTGAGTAATAGTGGCATCTTTTGTTCTAAGTAGGTGGATCTGGGTGGGTTCTGCTTGGTTGTCTGACAGGCAGAAAGCCCAAGCCATGATGAGAAGCTTGGGATTTTCAGCGTCACCCCTCCATTCTCCAGAGAAAGGGGAGGGGATAAAAATGGAGTCAATAATACACCATACCTGTGTCTCAAAATATGGAATTTGGAGAGCTTCCAGGTTGGCGAACATATCCATGTGGTGTACTGGGAGGGTGATGCATTCCAACCCCACAGGGAAGAATGAAGCCTTCTGCTGGCCCAAGGCCGATGCCTTCGTAATCCCAAAGAAGCTGTTAGAAACCATTTCTCACACAAGACCGGTAACCTCCAGTGATCAAGGCACCAAATTCACTGGGCAAATCACTGTACATTTCACTGTCCAAGTTGTAGTGAAATGTAATGGATGTACCCCAATTTGCCAAGGCATTCATCTATTGAAACACATCCTGGTTTCTTGAAGTTTTTAGCCTTTATGAATAGAGGTATTGCATAAAATTGCATGGTGGCTTTTCTGGGGCATTGTTTTTCAAAGCAGTTTAAATACTGGCGATGTAATTCTTGGATGTTAAGGTGAGATTTTTTTAATTGTAAAATATTTGTTATGGCTCATTTTTTAATGGATTTTTGTATATCTTGAGTATAAATCCTGTATCAAATATGTATTTTGAAAATATTTTCTTTCAGTTTGTGTCTTGTGTTTGGGTTCTCTGAACAAGGTCTTTTAGAGTAGAAATTATAATTCTGTTAAGCCCATGTGATTATTTTTCTTTTGTGGATAAGCCTTTGGTGTTGGGTGGTGAAAGTCTGCAGTAAAGTTGTGTAGATTTTGCTTTTACCTATGAATTTTCTAATTTAGAATAAAAAATTTGCCTATGGAGAATTTTTTTATGAGTGTACCATTAGAAAAAAATTTTAATTAAGGTATTACTGATATACACTCTTATGAAGGTTTTACATGAAAAAACACTGCAGTTACTACATTCACCCATATTATCGAGTCCCCTCCGTAACCCATTGCAGTCACTGTCCATCAGTGTAGTAAGATGCCACAGAATCACTACTTGTCTTCTCTCTTCTACACTGTCTTCCCCGTGATCCCCTACACCATGTATGCCAATCATAATACCCCTCAATCCCCTTCTCCCTTCCTCCCTACCTGCCCTCCCCCACCCTCCCCTTTGGTTAACTGCTATTCCCTTCTTGGAGTCTGTGAGTCTGTTTCTGTTTCGGTCCTTCAGTTTTACTGTGCTGTTATACTCCACAAATGAGGGAAATCATTTGGTATTTGTCTTTCTCCACTTGGCTTATTTCACTGAGCATAATATCTTCCAGCTCCATCCATGTTGTTGCAAGTGGTTGGATGTGTTTTTTTCTTATGGCTGAGTAGTATTCCATTGTGTGTATGTACCACATCTTTGTTATCCATTCATCTACTGATGGATATTTAGCTTGCTTCTATATCTTGGCTATTGTAAATAGTGCTTCAACAAATAGAGGGGTGCATATGTCATTTTGAATCTGAGAAATTATATTCTTTGGTGAAATTCCTAAGAGTGGATTTCCCAGGTCAAATGGTATTTCTATTTTTAGTTTTCTAAGGCACATGCCTATGGGGAATTTTGAGTTAATTTTGGTGTAAGTTGTAAAGCCTGTGTCTACTTCATTTCATTCCTTTCACTCTCAAACAAAGTGGAGAAGACACAGGAAATTTGTGCCTATTGCGGCTTGAATTTCCAAAGATTTGTGGTTCATCAGTTTAGCCACAAGAGGACACCACCTTCCCTGAGCTGTAAGCGCGGTCCTGCTCCGCTCACTGCGGCCCGCAGGTGGCGCCTCTACCTTCGTTGTGAACCAGCGGGGCGCATGCGCAGTCAGGTCGCAGGACTTCTCTCCCAGCTCTGACTGGTGCTGGAATTGCTCCGGCTTCCCTGCAGCTCCGTGACACCGCGGTCGGCGTCTGCAGTGACAGCTCTGTTTTCTGAGGAGCTGCGGTAGGGCAAGGTAAGGAGAGGCTCTCCGTGCACCGCCTGCCGAGCGCTCCTCTTCAGGGGCCGGGGGAGGAAGGCCTGCGATGGGAACCGTCTTTGCGGAGTCTGGGCTGAGGCGGGCGCGGGTGAGTTCGGGGTGCGGCGGGCGTGACTCAGGGCGATTTTGGGGCGCAGGCTGAGACTGAGCCAGGGCGGATGTGCACGTCCAGCGCGTCCCCGGGAGCCCGTGTCTCCGCGCTGGGCACCTCGGGCCCCGTAGAGTGGGTGGATTGACCGCACCTGTGGGATGCCCTCCTGGCTGCAGGCATCCTTCCTAACAAGGCTCTGAGATGGGAAAGGGGACGGAGGGGACTTGGCTGCTTAAGCGGCCCACTTACCGGGCTGCAGCCCTTGCTGTGTGCCCAGCACATGGGGCAGTTTCCTGGGAAGGTTCCCCGAGGTGGGTCCACCTGGGAGGCTCCCCGGGCACAGCATGGCACACAGCCCAGCTTCCTGAGGGCGGCCCCCACCCACGGCCTGCGCCTCGTTGAGCCGGTTCTTTGGGCCGAGCAGGTTGGGGGATGAAAGGCACCTGGTGTCCTGTTTCCACACCTGCTTCTGCTTGGCGCCTCACAGGGTCTTGGTTGCTACAGGTCCACAGTGAAGTGGGAGGTCAGGGCATGATGCCCGGGCTCTGCTTTCTCAGAATGGCTGTGGGGATGGGGTCCCGTGCGGTTCCATTCAGCCTGTTGGGTGTTTGCTTCTGTGTGAAGTGCGGTAGAATTTCGGTGGCGGTTCCCACGGAGTCTGCAGGTTGCTGTGGGTGGAGGGGACTTGTAATAACCTAACTCTCCCATCCAGGTCTGCAGTGTCCTCAGTGTTCAGAGCTCAGGCCTCAAGCCTCCCACATCATTGGTTAGGCTTGTCCTGAAGTACTTTATTCTTTATGATGCAGTTGTAAAGGGCATTGTTTTCTTAATCTCTCTTTCTGATGGGTGGTTATTGGTGAACAGAAGCAAACAACTTCTGTATATTGATTTTGTATCCTGCAAGATTCTTGATTTTATTTTTAGCTGTAATAGGTTTTTGGTGGAGCGGTGTGGAAATTGGAATTTAAAAATCCCACTGTTCCACTCCAGGTCGTCCCAACAACCAAGCCCAGTGTCTGCAAGGGAATTTTACCACGGGCCTTGTAGTGACCCCTGCGGGCTGAGTAGCGCTCCACTTTGGGTGAACTGAATGGGGAGAGCTTGGCCTCTGTGACCGGGTGTAATGCCTGCTCTGCTCTTCTGGTGCAGGACTGACATGGTTGTTCTGAAAAGTAATTTACTTTACAGCAATTTAAAGCATATAGAAAACTTTCAGTGTCAGTACAGTCTTTACACTGAATTCTCCAGAATCCCACTTTACTGCACCCACCACTTCACACAAAATGCTCTTGGCCTCTACCCCAAATAGGGACAAGTTTCCAGTAAGCCATCACCTGACCCTACATGAGGGAAGTATTAGGGTCTCCACATGATAATCCAGTGCACAGACCCCGCACAGCTGTTCCCACCTACCCCAGCTGTGTGCAAATGTCTTTCCATTCTGATCCCATTTCCTTTTTCTGGAACTGTTCCAGAGACTTGAGCTCAGTTGGGCTCTGCCAGATCTCACATAAGTGGGATCACATAATATTCGTCCTTCTGTGACTGGTGCATTTCACTGAGCAAAATGGCTTTAGGGTCCATCCATGCAGCAGGTGCCAGGACTCCCTTGTTTACTCCACTTTGTAGAGACCACACTTTGTTCATCCATTTGTCTGTGAACACGTGGGTCTTCTCCACCTTTTAACCATTGTGAGTCACGAAGTTGTGAACATGGGTGTCCAAATATCTAAGTTCCTGCTTTCATGTGGTTTGGGCAGAGACCTGGAAGTGGAATTGCTGTTCATACATTAACTGTATGTTCAAGTTTCTGGAGATGCCCTCTCCCCTCCCTACACTGTTTTCAATGAGGCTGTGGACCATTTTCCTTTGTTTCTTTATATGGCAAAAAAATGCAGTTTATGGATCAACCCGGTTTTAGCCATCCATTCACCCTTTGATGGGCATTTAAGTTGTCCCTGACTTTTTGCTCTGATGAACAATGCTGCCAAGAACTCCTGGGCCAGTTTCTCTTTCAACATCATTGTCATTTCTTTGTGGTATTATATAGGAGTGGGTGTATAACCATAATTAGGTAATTGTATTTTATCTTTATGAGGAAACACCAAGCTGTTGTACACAGGCTGCATGTTTTACATTTCCACAATCAAAGGTTAGGGGCTCCAATTCCTCTGCATCCTTGGCAACATGTGATTTTCAGTTTTCCTGATTATAGCCATTCCCATGTGTGTTCAGGGAATTCTGTGTGACACCTTTCCATGTGCATGTTGAGCGTTTGTATGTCTTGGAGTCTCTCATCCATTTAAGAAATCGGGATGTTGTCTTGTTGCACTGTACAAGTTCGTGGTGCATTCTGGATAAGAGGCTCTTGTCAGATGTACAATGTGCAGATATTTTCTATTCTGTGACTGTCTTTTCACTTCTTGGTATCTTTTGATGCAGAAAAGATTTTAATTTGAAGGAAATTAACTTATTCTTTCTCTTGTTGCTTGTACTTTGGTTTCAGATGTGAGAAACCATAGCTAAATCCAAGGTCATGAACATTTATCCCCATGTTTTACCTATTACACATAAGCCCTTATATATTTTGGGTTAATCTTCGTATGTGATATGAGTTAGGGTTCATTTTCATTCTTCTGCATGTGGACAGCTGTTTGCCAAACACCATTTCCTGGAAAGACACTTTTTCTCCATAATTTAATGTTGTCTACCCTTGTCAGAAATCAACTGGCCATTGGTGGTTAGGGCCATTTCTGGGCTTTCCATTCAGATACGTTGATCTGTATATACAGTCAACCCTTGAACAACATGGAGGTTAGTGGTGCTGACACCCAACAGAGTCCCAATATACATAAAACATCTGACTCCACCAAAACTTTGTTATCCTCAAACTGATCGCCTATTTTGACTGGAGGCCTTACCAATAATGTAAACACTCAATTAACAATATTTTGTACATTACACATATTATGTGCTGTATTCTCACAGAAATGTAAGCTATAGAACAAGTAATGTTTGAAATTGTTGACTTAACATTTTTCCAATATATTTGTGGGGGAAAAATGATTTAAGTGGACCTGTGGAGTTCACATGCCTATGGACCAAGGGTCAACTGTGTATCTTTATGACAGTGTCACAGTGTTTCGTTTAATGTTAACTTTGTACTAAGATTTGATTTGGGGAAGCCTGTGCCTCCAGCTTTGATTTTCTTTTTCAAGATTCTTTTCAAGGGCTCATTCAGGTCCCTTGCAATTTCATATGTGACAGGATCAGCTGTTGCATTTCTTCCCAAAAGGCTTTGGGAATTTTCACAGGAACCACATTGAGGTTGTAGGTTGCATTTGTGCCATTGTCATCTTAGAGATATTAAGTCTGCCATCACCACGGCAGGACCTTACATTTATTTAGCTTTTCTTTATTTTTCCTATTATCAATGTTTTTAAATTTTCAGTGTATAATACTTGTACTTTAATTAAGTCTGTTCCCAAGTATTTTAGTAATGTTGACATTATATAGTAGAGAATTTAAAAATTCCTTTTGTGATTATTGATTGCTAAAGTATACAAAGAAAACATGTTTGAATTTAAGGGTTCAGAGCTTTGGGATTTCATAATTTAGATATTTAGGATTAAAATAATGCCTAACATTTAAGAGATGGAGGATTAGAACACAGGGAAGTGTAGGGTTTGTTACAGGGGATTTGTTTGAAATCAGACAATAGGAAGAGAAAGAGTGAGAACTAAGGATAGGGTACAAGAACAGGTTAGGGTTAGGTTGTGGGAACGGGTTAGGATTAGGGTATGGGAATGGGTTAGGGTTTGGGAAGGTGTTAAGGTTAGGGATAGGGTTAGGATATGGGTTAGGATATGGGTTAGGGTTAGGGATCGGGTTAAAGTTAGGGTACAGGTTATAGGTCAGGGTACAGGTACGGGTTAGGGTTAGGGTTCGGTTAGGGGTTATGATTAGGGGTTAGGGCATGGGTTAGGGTACGGGTAACGGTATGGGTTAGGGTTTAAGGTATGGGTACAGGTAGGTTAGGGTAGAGTTAGTGTTTCCACCCCTGTGCTCGCCACGTGGGACCCTCCGTCTTCTAGGGCTGGAGAGAAGGGAGGATGTAGAGTAAGCACAAAGTGTCAACTGTGACAGACATTAGCCCCTAAACGGGAGTTGAGGAGAGCCCCTAAGGCACCCAGGGCACACACAGACAGAAAGGCGGGAAATGATGGGGCGGCAGGAGCTATCCTGCATCCACAAGCCGCAAGCTATTGGCCAGGGGGCTCAGCCAATGCCTGAGTTCTAATGGGCAGGACTGCAGAGCCAGAAGCCCGCAGCTGGCCAGGCCTGTGTCCCCCTTCCTGCTCCCCGGCTGCTCTGTCCCTGGCTGGTGCTCCCTGGTGCCCAGCAGCTTATGTGACGGCTGCTCTTGGTCTCCCCATGATTCAGACGTTTTCTGACATCTGCTGGCATCCACTCCCTTGGCCACTGAGCTGTGTCGTGATTGCTCACACCCCAGTGTCTGGGTTCCCGCAGCCTCTTCTCAGCCGAGCCAGGTGGGCTTGTGACCCTCGCGGGCCTGCACAGCCAGGGTGCCTGACTTGGTTACACAGTCCTGACTTGCCCCCAGATCTCCCGAAGAAGAACTTCCTCTCTGGCACTGTCCGCATGTCTCCAGGAGCCTCCTGCCCTCCAGGTGGGCCTGGGCTCTTCCCACGCCTGCTGCTTCACCATCACCCTGGCTCTGGTGGGGAACCTCCTGGGAGCTGTGTGAGGAAGAGTCACCTGCCAAGTGGGACATTCAGCACTGCCTGTTTGAAGGAGGTGTGGTCCCCACCTGGCACCTCCTCTAAGCCACCCAGCCTCCTGCTGCCAAGCACGGACTTCCAACTCGATGTCACCATGAAGCCTGCTCTTATTCTCTCAGGCATTTAGGGTGCTCTCATGTCCTGCATGTGGGATGTCGGAGGACAGGTGCTCTGGTCCTTCCCACCCCTGTGCTTGCCACATGGGACCTTCCAGGGAGGAAGCGCACCCCTCGGTCCTCCATGGCAGTTTCCTCCCCAGCCGGCTGCACCCGGGTTGGTCCCAGGGGGTCTGCCAATGCTGGCTCTCCGGAACTCCCCATCTACCTTCCATTCACTCTTAGAAAGCCCCCTTGGACTCCAGCGTCCCACCTTCTGTTGGCATCCACGCTTTGCTCTCCTGTGTCTAACTGCTGAACTCCTGTGAGTCCCTGGGTGCCCTGGCAGTGTGGTCCCCCTCTCTGGTCCCAGCTCTGCCACACTTTTCTGGGTAGCCTGGAAGCTCCTGCCCTCTGCACACCTGTCTCCTCCTGGACCCTCCTTTACACCGTGAGCCCCTTTCCTGAAGGGTCCCGATCCTTGTGGCAGTGGGAGCAGGACAGCCACAGGAAGCACAGCACCCAGTGGCCTGGTGCCAACCTGGCACAGCAGTTCTGGTGGGCAGCCCTGATTCTGGCACCTTGGCCTTTCCCAGCATGTCGGTGCTCTGGGGCCGAGATAAGGGCTGGGCTCAGCCCAGTGTGTGCCTTCCACCACGCTGCTGGCAGGGCCACATAAGAACCCAGCTTCTGCTGCACGATGGCTTGGCTGCTACGGGCTTGCAGCACATTCTCAACCATCACTTGAGTCCAGGCTGAGAGGCGCTCAGCCCTCCCTTGTGCTCATTTGACCTCACTCTCCTTCTCCTCAAGATGAGTTGGCGTCAGTTGCCAGGCCCCCACCATCCAACAGCCTTGGAGGCTAATTCTCTTCAGTTTTCAGGAACGTGATGGGAAATTGTGACCCTATCACTAGCAGAGCCTGAATTTATGGCTTTTTCCATTTAACATTCACTCTTTCTCCTTGAACTGCTGGCAACACCCCTGCCCATGCTGTGCAAGCCGCCCCCGGTGTGAGCATCCCCACACCTGGGCTCCCCTGGGACCTCACCTGTGTTGCCACCAGTTCACTTGATGCTCTTCCTTGAGGAGCTGAGGGTCATACCAGACATGCTGCAAACATTAGGCAGCATATGACTGAATTTTGGAATAACTGTGTGATGAATCTAATAATGACATAAAATACAGATATCTCATAATACTAATCCTGAAATACTTCACTAATGCTACTGAAATTCCATTTTACATGAGAAGTACATACATATATAGTTTATAGATCCAGTGCAAATAAAGCCTACAAATACACTAATGTAAAATAAAACAGGATGCTGTAACTATTACCATGAAATCCGACTGAATTTTAAAAGTAATGAATTCCAAGAAATAAAACCATGCATTTAATGATATTTTGTATTTAAATAGCTAAAGAATATAGCTCTTGATTAAGTTAGTTCCATGTCTTAAGAGGGAGGCCTTTAACATTGGCAAGAAACTTTTACGGTCCAATTGTGAGAATGTTTCGGGAGCTCCCCATTATAATTACTTACAAGAAGCTTGCTTTTATTTAGCAGTCAGAAAAAAGGAATCCCATACAAGGTGGATTTTTAAAACATTTCAAAATGATGTAAGCTATAATCTGTAAAGTGCTTACTTTACTCAGCTTTTCAATCTGTTTTTCTAGCACTTCAACACTTGCTGCTTGGTCACCTTCATCCTATTCATGACAAACTACAGTATCTTTTACTGGTTTTAAGATTTATTCAATCAATCAGTGAATATTTAATGAAGGCCTCCTATATGCAAAGCACTAGGATAGGCCCTTTGGAAATGAGTAAGCCTCATCTCTTGGTTCTTTGTAAATTAATCATCTGGTAGGGAGACACATGCACATCACACTAAGAAAATAAAAACCACTACACAGAGGAAGCCATAGGGACCCCAAAAGAGGTATAGATTAAGGGTCATGGATTTCAGGAGAAGGTGAGATTACTTTCAGTGGGAATGTTTACCAAGAGAGGCTACATGGAAGAAGTTGTGTCTTAATTAGCTACCAAGTCTGGCTCGGATTCAATCAATCAGAGAAAAGAGGGCAGGGCATTACAGAAAGAGTCAGGTGTATCTTGACATGAAAGGTACGTGAAGAGGTAAGACAAGAGATGAGGCAACGATGAGTTCAGGGTTAAACGATCTAGAGCTATAAATGCTTGACCATGGTCAATAACATGATCTTTTGAGGGAGGTTAAACAAGAGAACTATGCTTACAAAGATAATACGGCAATAGTTCTAAGACGGCCTGGAGCAGAGAAAGGATTGAAATTGTCAAATCTGGTTAGTATTCCACTGCAGTGATTCAAGAGGGAGGGAAAATGTGGGACTTACATAGGTAAAAGAAATAGAATGGAGAAAAACAAATTGATATAAGAGATTATTACCTAATTAGAAATGTTAAGTCATGACAACTCATGGGTATGAGGCACAGAGGGGTGAGGGAGACAAAGGAAGGTGTAAATTATGATAAGAGTTTAAATCTGGGAGACTGCAAAAATACTGGTACCATTCACTGAAGGAGTCATTTTTAGGGCAAAGAAGATATTATATTTTGAACACATTGAGCTTTTAGAAGAAAAATAATTCCTACAATATATATTACTAATTTCCTAAGTGGTATTTTACTAGTGATTACATGAAATCTTTCATTCTAGAAAATGAATATAGGAAAACAACCACCAAATTATATGTTTTAGAGGGAAAGCATGAAGTAAAAGGTACATGTATTTTCTTTGTATCTTAGCCACGCTACTTCTATGGGCAAACTACGTAACTCTTCTAAGACTATTTCCTTATCTGTAAATTGATAATAACATTTCCTGTAACATGGGGGTATTTGTGAGGGCTAAGAAGAACAGATCTGAAAGTAACCAGCAAACTTCCAGGCACACAGTATGCAAACCGGTTACTTTCCCTCTTTCTGAAAATTGTACCTAGAAAATGCAGGTACCTCTTAGGTTTAAAAAAGTAAAATTTGTTTCAGGTGTTCATTTTCTAAAAGCATTTTAAAAAAGCCACACTGCCACCAACCACTCATGAGCAGATATTTCTGGATAAGTATAGTTATCTCCCCAACAAAAGGAAATGAAAAGAAAGCCTCATGAGATTTAGTATTATCTATCATTTATCTACTTCACATCCAATTCAGGAGAACAAGTTACAGAGGCATTTAGGCATATTACTTGTGCTAACAGTAACACAATTTCTACTTCAGGAAAGAAACCTTAAAAGAGAACAGGCCCAATGACCCTCAAATGGATAATTACATAATTACATGTCTGTATGATTCTAAAGTGATCTTTTGACTCACAGGGCAAATGTTTGATAATACGCTTATACAAAAATACAATTCATGCAGCAGTAATAAAACATACTTGCAAAAGACATCAAAGTAACTATGTATCAGTCAAATAAACTTACTGCTGTTTCTAAGACTCTCCTTAAGCTGAAAAGGAAGTAAAGTGTCTAAGGTTTGTTTAAAGCAAAGGAGTTTTGGCTAATAATCCTTATAATTTTAAGAGATGTATAGAACTTGACAGTTCAGAGAGAAAGGCAAGGAGACTAGGCACAAAGAACTTGTCCCTGCTGTGGTTCTCCATGATTTCCTTACCAAAAGAGAGGCCATTGTATGTCCCTATGTTTCAAAATTCAATCATCCACATAACCTGATACCAGGCCAACTTGTGAAGTTAACGCCCACATAGGTTTCAACACAATTCTAAGGTTTAGGTATACAGAATCCATGTGCTGAAGGAACGAGGAGTGTGTAGAAGAGGGAATCATCTTTGAGACAAAGGGGGATGAATTAGTCAAGGGCAGGACCTTCTAACTGAAAGCGAGCACATGGGTCTCAACAGAAAGGATCCCTGAAATTAATCTTCTAGGGAGTTTTAATTCCTGACACTGTTTCTAAACTTTAATCAAGAATCTAACATACTTTTGAGGAATAATGTATCTATCTTATCATTGGGCTCATTAAATAGTTAACATTTTTTAGGCAATTGATAAGTGGCTACCAGTTCTTCATCATAACAAATAACTCTAAAATCACTTAAAATAAATGTTATTTTGACTTATTAGGTCCTAAAATAATTACCTTAAAAAGTTTTGAAACTGTTTTCTAACATTAATAACATATACATTTGCCAGGATTTTGATCAATGAAACCCTATAATCTAACTCTATAATTCACTACTCATAAAAAGTCACTTTAAATGATACATGTGGTTTAAGAAACATTAATTATGTTTAAATAATTAGTAACAAATTTTAGTAGTGTTTATCTACCTTGCCCCATCGATTGAGTCTCACTTGCTTTTTTTAGTGGCTCACTATGGCAGCTCCATGGAAAATAGAAATAGATTTGGGGTATAAATGACAAGTGTAAAATTCCCAGGAGAAAAACAGGTGGTCAGTATTTTCTTTATCTCTTCAACCCCCCTCTGTTACTGACCCTTTCCCTTCAACCTGAAATCAAATTTAGTCTTTCACATCTGATTATTCCTTGGTATCTGTTCCCCTTTAGGAACCACCTTTTCCTCTGAGGCAAAATGCTTACAGAAGTCATCCTCACCTCACCTTCTATCGCTCTTGATCCATCACTGCCCAGCTCCTGCTCAGACCCGTCTAACAACTGTGCTGCCACTGGTCCCCAGTGACCTCTGCCTTGCCTGATCCAACAGACACTAGACTCCTGCTGCATTAACATTGTTTATCACTCCTTACTTTTTGAAATGTTCAGTTTTCTTGATTTTTGCTACTACTACGTGTGTAGGAAAGAGTTGACATTTCAGGTCTGACTCCTCTCCTTTGAAAGGCCTGCCTACAAGGCTAGTCCCTGGCTGGTTTCTGGGAACTTGTATTTCAGATGGTTTCCTCCCACGCTGATAAGATTGGCTCACTGGAACCCAACTGTGCTAACAATGGGGTGTATACTGAACACCTGTTTTTCTCCTGGGAATTTTATACTTGTCATAACTCATTCCTAGGGGACTTAAGCCCATCCTGTGTGACTCTACTTGGAAAAGACTTAACATTGTGGGTCTGGTTTCCTCTGGGCCGTGGCTCACATGCCTTTTCTCTCGCTGATTCTGCTGTGTGAGCCTTCCTAGTGAGTCACTGACTCTGGTGATGGCCTCAGAGATCCTTGACCCATTACAGACGTCTCCTACCTCTACAACTGCTCCTTCTTCAACTTAGGAGCTTAGGAGCCCTACGGGGTCTTCTTAAATATTGACATCCCCTGAGGTTCCAACTTCAGTCTACTACTCTGTTCCCTAAACCAATCCACCTGTACAAAAATCACCCACCTCATGATTTTAAACTATTGTCTGTGTGAATAACTTTCAGATCTAGATTTTCATGACTGAACTCATCTTTAGGCTTGAGATTCTTATATCCAACTTACTGCAGAACTGCTGCATAGGCACCTCAAACTTAACATGTCCAAAATAAACCGACCATTATTTCTTGTCTTCCATTATCTGTTCTGCACTCACCTCCTCCTCTATCATCTATTTACTCTGTTCCTCCTGATTTCTCTCACTCAGTTCATGGCAAGAATACCATGCAGCCTCCCAAACCAGATGGTTGGGAATCAATCCTACCCTTCCATCAACCTACCAGTTCAAATACTATTCATTCTTCTTCCTAAGTATTTACTGAAATATTTTCCTCCTTCTTCCCAACTACCATCGGGATCATTTTGGACCCTACAACTCACTAAACTCTTGCAACATCTCCTGACTGATCTTTCCACATCTGATCTTTCCCTACCCCAAATCTATTTCTATTTTCCATGGAGCTGCCATAGTAAGCCACTAAAAAAAGCAAGTGTGACTCTGTCATTTTGTTACTTACAAAGCGGAAGCAATGGCTTCCTCTTACCAAAAAAGTATAAATACTAGTTCATAGTTGTTGATAGGAGGCTCTCTAATAACAATGAATCACTTGTCAGTCACTTAAAGCGCATGGTGCTTTCAGATTTCTACGTCCGTTTATGCTGTTCTTTCTGCCTGAGCAATTTTCTACGGGTTCTTCCCCAGGTTAACATTCAGCCCACCTTTTAGCCTCAGCCAATGGGCCCAGAAAGCCTTCATGAGGACCTATTCTTCATAAAGGTTCAATGCCCTTCCTTTCTGCCTGCCTAGCACAGAGTAAATACCACCAGCCAAGCAGTTGACATGTAGTACATTACATTTTCTTATGGCAAATCTTCCTCAATGAGACTTAAGTTGAGAGAGGACTTTCAGTACCTTACTAATCTTTGATCAAAAGTGCCCAGAGCTAAGCACATAATAAACTGATGCTTGAGAAATACATCAGTTTCACTAAATGTGACAATACTTTCAAGGCATGAAGTATTGTACACATATAAGCTAGTATTTTACCAGAATGAAAGAGGATATATGAAATTAAGAATCTGCATGGTTCTTTGAAGAACTCTCAATATGTTCTATAAAAAGAAAACGTTGACTTTGTTCATTCAGTGTAAGTCCATCCTACGTGTGGGAAATTATTAAAACATCACAAAAAACTTTACGAGATGATTGTTATAAATATTCAGTTTTCAGATGAAGAAACGGAGGCAAGTAGGCATTCAAAATGAATTTAAAACCGAAATCCACCAGACCCCCAAATTCTGTTGTTTTCAGTATGTTTTCTTCGTTAAGTAATAAAATCTACCTAATCTTGATTACTTCATCTTCACAGACATCGATTTTCTTTCCTTCTCTGTCTTCCTTGTCTTCCTTGTCTTCCTCCTCCTCCTCGTCACCGTCAGCATCACTGTCCCCGCCCTTCTTCGCTTGCATCCTGATGTGGGGGTGGCCGACACGTGCTGCTCTTCTTCAAGATCGATGCCACCTGAAGTGTCTCTCTTGCCTGCTTTCTTAGCATGAATGATTCTGAGCCTTTAAATGTAACAAAATTATTATGCACAAGAAAAGCTTCTCTTCATACTTTTTAGAGAGAATAATGTGAGTTTTAAGCAAAAATGCCTTATGGGTGAGTAATAAGTCAATGGCAATAAAATTAAAATTAAGGAAATTTAAGAAATATGTTTCCAGAAATTATAGAATATATTGACTTTTAAGAATTATTATGAATCTCTTTGGAATTAGATATATTAAAAAAAATAAACTTAGAAAGCTGAAAAAAATAACTCTAGCAATGACCAATGATAATTCCTGATCCCATGCTATCAGACCGAATAAATTTCTGTTCAAATTATGCAAAGAAATATCTTCTTACATAGAAATTGAGAGAGGAGGAGCGGAAGATGGCAGCGTGAGTAGAGCAGCGGAAATCTCCTCCCAAAACCACATATATCTATGAAAATATAACAAAGACAACCATTCCTAGAATAAAGACCAGAGGACACAGGACAATATCCATACCACATCCGCACCTGAGAGAACCCAGCGCCTCGCGAAGTGGGTAAGATACAAGCTCCGGCCCGGCGGGAGCCGAGCGCCCATCCCCCCAGCTCCTGGCGGGAGAAGAGTAGGCAGAGCGGGACGGAGACGAGCACAGGACTGCCGAACACCCAGCCACAGCCATCCAGGCCAGACTGCAGACACAGTACGTGCCCAGGGGGCCCTGGATGCTAGGGAAACAGGGTAGCAAGAACAGTGAGCGGGCACCAGAGGCCGGGTGCCGGAGGATATAAGAAAAGCGTGCGACCGGTTTTTTTTTTTGCTGTTTTGTTTTGGCGAGCGCTTTTTGGAAGTCTTAAAGGGATAGGGCCCCCAATACTAGGGAAACAGGGCAGCAAGAACAGTGAGCAGGCACCGGTGGCCTGGCGCTGGAGGACACCAGAAAAGCGTGCGACAATTTTTTTTTTTTTTGCTGTTTTGTTCTGGCGAGTGCTTTTTGGAAGTCTTAAAGGGATAGGGCCCCCAATTCTAGGGAAACAGGGCAGCAAGACCGGTGAGCAGATGCCTGAGGCTGGCGCCGGATAATAAAGAGAAACGAGGGGCCACCTTTTTTTTTTTTAATTAAAAAAATTTTTTTTTTTTGTGGTCATTGTTTTGTTTTGGCGGGTGCTTTTTGGAAGTCTTAAAGGGGCAGGGTGGGACACTTAATCCAGAGGTAGGGAATCCGGGGATCTCTGGGCACCCTAACCTCTGGGCTGCAGGGAGCAGGGAGGCCCCTTACAGAGATAAATAGCCTCCAGGCCGCTCCCCCTCCAACGCAACTCCACCACTTAGGAGCAGAGGGCTGAACCAGGCCACACCCACAGCAACAGCGGAGATGAACTCCATAGCAGCCCGGCAGGAAGCAGAAACACTGTCTGCGCGCAGCTGCCCAGCACAAGCCGCTAGAGGTCGCTGTTCTCCCAGGAGAGGAGGGCCACAAACCAACAAGAAGGGAAGTTCTTCCAACCGTCACTCATCCTGGCTCTGCAAACTATTCCTATCACCATGAAAAAGCAAAGCTACAGGCAGACAAAGATCACAGAGACAACACCAGAGAAGGAGACAGACCTAACCAGTCTTCCTGACAAAGAATTCAAAATAAGAATCATAAACATGCTGACAGAGATGCAGAGAAATACGCAAGAGAAATGGGATAAAGTCCAGAGGGAGATCACAGATGCCAGAAAGGAGATCGCAGAAATGAAATAAACTCTGGAAAGGTTTATAAGCAGAATGGATAAGATGCAAGAGGCCATTGATAGAATTGAAACCAGAGAACAGGAACGCATAGAAGCTGACATAGAGAGAGATAAAAGAATCTCCAGGAATGAAACAATGTTAAGAGAACTGTGTGACCAATCCAAAAGGAACAATATCCATATTATAGGGGTCCCAGAAGAAGAAGAGAGAGGAAAAGAGATGGAAAGTATCTTAGAAGAATTAATTGCTGAAAACTTCCCCAAACTGTGGGAGGAAATAATCGAACAGACCACAGAAATACACAGAACCCCCAACTGAAAGGATCCAAGGAGGACAACACCAAGACACATAATAATTAAAATGACAAAGATCAAGGACAAAGAAAGACTTTTAAAGGCAGCTAGAGAGAAAAAGGTCACCTATAAAGGGAAACCCATCAGGCTAACATCAGACTTCTTGACAGAAACCCTACAGGCCAGAAGAGAATGGCAATATATATTTAATACAATGAAACAGAAGGGCCTTGAACCAAGGATACTGTATCCAGCACAACTATCATTCAAATATGACGGTGGGATTAAACAATTCCCAAACAAAAGCTGAGGGAATTTGCTTCCCACAAACCACCTCTACAGGACATTTTACAGGGACTGCTATAGATGGGAGCACTCCTAGAAAGAGCACAGCACAAAACACCCAACATATGAAGAATCGAGGAGGAGGAATAAGAAGGGAGAGAAGAAAAGAATCTCCAGACAGTGTATATAACAGCTCAACAAGCGAGCTAAGTTAGGCAGTAAGATACTAAAGAGGCTAACCTTGAACCTTTGGTAACCACGAATTTAAAGCCTGCAATGGCAATAAGTACATATCTTTCAATAATCACCCTAAATGTTAATGGGCTGAATGCACCAATCAAAAGACATAGAGTAATAGAATGGATAAAAAAGCAAGATCCATCTATATGCTGCTTACAATAAACTCACCTCAAACCCAAAGAAATGTACAGACTAAAAGTCAAGGGATGGAAAAACATATTTCAAGCAAACAACAGCTAGAAGAAAGCAGGTGTTGCAGTACTAATATCAGACAAAATAGACTTCAAAACAAAGAAAGTAACAAGAGATAAAGAAGGACAGTATATAATGATAAAGGGCTCAGTCCTAAAAGAGGATATAACCATTCTAAATATATATGCAACCAACACAGGAGCACCAGCATATGTGAAACAAATACTAACAGAACTAAAGGGGGAAATAGACTGCAATGCATTCATTCTAGGAGACTTCAACACACCACTCACCCCAAAGGATAGATGCACTGGGCAGAAAGTAAGTAAGGACACGGAAGCACTGAACAACACAGTAGAGCAGATGGACCTAATAGACATCTATAGAACTCTACATCCAAAAGCAACAGGATATACATTCTTCTGACGTGCACATGGAACATTCTCCAGAATAGAACACATACTAGGCCACAAAAACAGCCTCAGAAAATTCCAAAAGATTGAAATCCTACCAACCAACCTTTCAGACCACAAAGGCATAAAACTAGAAATAAACTGTACAGATAAAGAAAAGAGGCTCACAAACACATGGAGGCTTAACAACATGCTTCTAAATAATCAATGGATCAATGACCAAATCAAAATGGAGATCCAGCAATATATGGAAACAAATGACAACAACAACACTAAGCCCCAACTTCTGTGGGACGCAGAAAAAGCAGTCTTAAGGGGAATCTATATAGCAGTCCAAGCATATTTTAAAAAGGGAGAACAATCCCAAATGAATGATCTAATGTCACAATTACCGAAATTGGAAAAAGAAGAACAAATGAGGCCTAAGGTCAGCAGAAGGAGGGACATAATAAAGATCAGAGAAGAAATAACTAAAATTGAGAAGAATAAAACAATAGCAAAAATCAATGAAACCAAGAGCTGGTTCTTCGAGAAAATAAACAAAATAGATAAGCCTCTAGCCAGACTTATTAAGAAAAGAGAGTCAATACAAATCAACAGTATCAGAAACGAGAAAGGAAAAATCACGACGGACCCTACAGAAATACAAAGAATTATTAGAGAATACTATGAAAACCTTTATGCTAACAAGCTGGAAAACCTAGGAGAAATGGACAACTTCCTAGAAATATACAACCTTCCACGATTGACCCAGAAAGAAACAGAAAATCTAAACAGAGCAATTACCAGCAACGAAATTGAAACGGTAATCAAAAAACTACCAAAGAACAAAACCCCCGGGCCAGATGGATTTACCTCGGAATTTTATCAGACATACAGGGAAGGGATAATACCCATTCTCCTTAGAGTTTTCCAAAAAATAGAGGAGGAGGGGATACTCCCAAACTCATTCTATGAAGCTAACATCACCCTAATACCAGAACCAGGCAAAGACCCCACCACAAAAGAAAACTACAGACCAATATACCTGATGAACATAGATGCAAAAATACTCAACAAAATATTAGCAAACCAAATTCAGTAATGCATCAAAAGGATCATACACCATGACGAAGTGTGATTCATCCCAGGGATGCAAGGATGGTACAACATTCCAAAGTCCATCAACATCATCCACCACATCAACAAAAAGAAAGACAAAAACCACATGATAATCTCCATAGATGCTGAAAAAGCATTTGACAAAGTTCAACATCTATTCATGATAAAAACTCTCAGCAAAATGGGAATAGAGGGCAAGTACCTCAACAGAATAAAGACCATCTATGATAAACGCACAGCCAACATTATATTGAACAGCGAGAAGCTGAAAGCATTTCTTCTGAGATCGGGAACTAGACAGGAATGCCCACTCTCTACACTGTTATTTAACATAGTACTGGAGGTCCTAGCCACGGCAATCAAACAAAACAAAGAAATACAAGGAATCCAGATTGGTAAAGAAGAAGTTAAACTGTCACTATTTGCAGACGACATGATACTGTACGTAAAAAACCCTAAAGACTCCACCCCAAAACTACTAGAACTGATATCGGAATACAGCAAAGTTGAAGGATACAAAACCAACACACAGAAATCTGTGGCTTTCCTATACACTAACAATGAACCAACAGAAAGAGAAATCAGGAAAACAACTCCATTCACAGTTGCATTAAAAAAAATAAAATACCTAGGAATAAACCTAACCAAGGAAGTGAAAGACTTATACTCTGAAAACTACAAGTCACTCTTAAGAGAAATTAAAGGGGGAACTAATATATGGAAACTCATCCCATACTCGTGGCTAGGAAGAATTAATATCGGCAAAATGGCCATCCTGCCCAAAGCAATATACAGATTTGATGCAATCCCTATGAAACTACCAGCAACATTCTTCAATGAACTGGAACAAATAATTCAAAATTCATATGGAACCACGAAAGACCCCGAATAGCCAAAGCAATCTTGAGAAAGAAGAATAAAGTAGGGGGGATCTTACTCCCCAACTTCAAACTCTACTATAAAGCCATAGTAATCAAGACAATTTGGTACTGGCACAAGAGCAGAACCACAGACCAATGGAACAGACTAGACAATCCAGACATTCACCCTGACATATATGGTCAATGAATATGTGATAAAGGAGCCATGGACATACAATGGCGAAATGACAGTCTCTTCAACAGGTGGTGCTGGCAAAACAGGACAGCTACATGTAGGAGAATGAAACTGGACCATTGTCTAACCCAATATACAAAAGTAAACTCAAAATGGATCAAAGACCTGAATGTAAGTCATGAAACCATTAAACTCTTGGAAGAAAACTTAGGCAAAACCTGTTAGACATAAACATGAGTGACCTCTTCTTGAACATATCTCCCCAGGCAAGGAAAACAACAGCAAAAATGAATAAGTGGGACTATATTAAGCTGAAAAGCTTCTGTACAGCAAAAGACACCATCAATAGAACAAAAAGGAACCCTACAGTATGGGAGAATATATTTGAAAATGACACATCCGATAAAGGCTTGACGTCCAGAATATATAAAGAGCTCACACACCTCAACAAACAAAAAACAAATAACCCAATTAAAAAATGGGCAGAGGAACTGAACAGACAGTTCTCCAAAAAAGAAATACAGATGGCCAACAGACACATGAAAAGATGCTCCACATCGCTAATTATCAGAGAAATGCAAATTAAAACTACAATGAGGTATCACCTCACACCAGTAAGGATGGCTGCCATCCAAAAGACAAACAACAACAAATGTTGGCGAGGCTGTGGAGAAAGGGGAACCCTCCTACACTGCTGGTGGGAATGTAAGTTAGTTCAACCATTGTGGAAAGCAGTATGGAGGTACATCAAAATGCTCAAAACAGACTTACCATTTGACCCAGGAATTGCACTCCTAGGAATTTACCCTAAGAATGCAGCAATCAAGTATGAGAAAGATCAGTGCACCCATATGTTTATCGCAGCACTATTTACAATAGCCAAGAATTGGAAGCAACCTAAATGTCCATCGATAGATGAATGGATAAAGAAGATGTGGTACATATACACAACTGAATACTACTCAGCCATAAGAAAAGGGCAAATCCTACCATTTGCAGTAACATGGATGGAGCTGGAGGGTATTATGCTCAGTGAAACAAGCCAAGCGGAGAAAGAGAAATACCAAATGATTTCACTTATCTGTGGAATATAAGAACAAAGGAAAAACTGAAGGAACAAAACAGCAGCAGAATCACAGAACTCAAGAATGGACTAACAGGTACCAAAGGGTAAGGGACTGGGGAGGATGGGTGGGCAGGGAGCGATAAGGGGAGGGAGAAGTAGGGGGGTATTAAATTAGCATGCATGGGGAGTAGGAAAAAAAGGGAGGGCTGTACAACACAGAGAAGGCAAGTAGTGATTCTACAACATATTGCTATGCTGATGGACAGTGACTGTAAAGAGGTTTATAGGGGGGACCTGGTATAGGGGAGAGCCTAGTAAGCATAATATTCGTCAGGTAAGTGTAGATTAGTGAGAGCAAAAAAAAAAAGGGCAATTCCTGTGTGGTAACCTCCAATGAGTTCTACACAAGGGTATAAAGGGCATATAAAAGTGTAGGCAAAGGGTCTGTTTGTGTTTATACAGAGGATCAAAGCCTAATTGGGCTACCCTGAAAATGAACTAAGATACGATATGAAAAAGAACTTCCAACATCAGCACTCTCTGGAAGACTCATGCCAGAAGATGATCATCAAAAATCCCCAACAAAGATCCACGCACCGCTACAGCTATAGATGCACTCATCCCACCAGTTCCTGGACTTGCCATGGGAATGAAGGAGATAGCTAAGCTGGCCTGTGCATACAGAAAAACAACAAATTTGACTGTTTTATACTGTTAGAACTCAACCAAGAATTAGGAGAAGTGCAAATTGTAGCACTCCAAAATCTTACAACTACAGACTATTTACTGTTAAAAGAACGTATGGGATATGAACATTCCCCAGGAATGGGTTGTTTTAATTTGTCTGATTTCTCTCAGACTGTTCAAGTTCAGTTGGACAATATCCACCATATCATAGATAAGTTTTCACAAATGCCTAAGGTGCCTAACTGGTTTTCTTGGTTTCACTGGAGATGGCTGGTAATTACAAGTATGCTTTGGTTATGTAACTATACTCCTATTATGTTAATGTGTGTGCACAATTTAAGTAGTAGCTTAAAATCTATACATGCTGAAGTTACTCTACAAGAAGATATGTCAAAGAAATAATCAATCTTCGCACCTGCTACTTCTATAGCTTTTCTTCTTCCTTTCTAATTACAACCCTTAAATAGAACTCGTGCCTCATATCAAATTTACCGAGTATCATAATTCTTCCAAGTGGTAAAGATACCTCAAGACAAATGCTGGGCATAGAAGCTACAGGGCATAAACATGCAAAGAAATAAATAGCTAACCATTTCAAACAATAAGGCTTCTCTCTCACTTACCAACTTTATATTTTCCTGTATGGCCCCGGAAGATGACTGGTTAGCCAGACATGGGTAAGATTCCTTAAGGGAGGAACAACCTAAGACAGGCACAGTCGCTGGGGGACCATCAGGTGAGAAATTGGGGATCAACAGAGGTGAGGCTTAGAACCTCACCCCCCCGTTCTGAGAGAAATCTTCTGCATATGTGGATGTTTTATTGCCCTTGTCTAGCTTGGATTAACACATAGTCTACAGGCACACACCTGATCATCTATATTTGCTCTCTTAAAACACTAAACTTTGTTTTCTACCTTTATCTTGTATCTACCTACCACTTCAGCATTTTATTAAAAATAATAATAATAAAGGGAGAAATGTGGAATCCACATATAAATCAAGTATAAAAGTCAAATGAGTATTCATATTTGAACTGACTGTTTATAGGTCATAATGCATGAGGAAAACTGAAAGTTTCTGTGATGACTGCTCTTGTCCTGTTCACCATGTAACTTATTCACTATGTAAGAATTTATTCTCCATGTAAGAACTTGTTTGTTATGCTTCAGAAGATTGGAGACTGATCAAAATTATGCTTGGGGTGGATTAATGATTGTGCATTGAGCATTGACTCCCCTATACAGAATTTTATTGTTGTTAGCAACCATTTGATCAATAAATATGAGAGATGCCCTCACAAAAAAAAAGTATACACTTCTATTTGTAAAATAAATAAGTAACCTGGATGTAATGTATAGCATAAGGAATATAGTCAAAATATTATAAAAACTTGGTATGGTGATAGCTAGTACCTAGAATTATCATGTATATAAATGTTGAATCACTGTGTTGTACACATGAAACTAATGTAATACTGTGTGTCAACTACCCTTCAATAAAAAATAATTACCTACAAAAAAAATTAAAAAAAAAAGAAATTGAATAATTTCAGCCTTATATTTCCTGGTAGAAAGCAAATTAAGTTTTATTTCTGAATATATTTGGATATTTTAGACTCTATGAAAGTAAACTTTAATTAGAAAACAATTTTAAAAAGAGGTAGTTCTAAACAGATTCTACATATGACAATAGTAAGTTGATAGCAACAATGATCTAAGAAAACGTGATTGCTTGACTGTGAGATCAGAAAGGGAAACTGACTTTCTTCTAACTTTGAAGCATACGATGTTCAATGACTGTAATTACAACTTTTGTCCATTGCAGACTCTCACCCTGGGTTTTATTAATTTCTTAATTCATCTTAACTAAGCTTTACCTTTTTTTATTTCTTAGACAAAGTAAAGTTTAAATTCTATCTTTGCAATTTATGTTTTACTGGGGAATTTGTACAATGGGAAACAGTATACTAACTTTAATAAAACAGGACTTACTTGTGGAGTTTACCTTCTACCACCCGTTTATCTCTCCTCAAGTTTGACATATAATCAATGTTCTTGTCAATTTCACTGTTAATGCAAAAAATCATTAGAAGACAGAAATTAATCTATTATGCAATATGTTAACATGGCGAGTAAACTGTTGCCATTCTTGCTAAGTAAAAATGTCAATGAGTAGCAAAAACAAATGAAAAATTATATCAATACAGTAACACAGCTAAGAGATGTACAGAAGACTTAATATGTCCACCAATGGTAGAAATGCATGGCTCAGAAATATATGGATTGGTCCTATCCCTAGAAAGTTAAAGAGCTAAAAGTAACATAACTGAAATATGTAAAATAACGAATAGCAAGAACAAGCTGAATATGGATTTGTTCGCCAAAACTTGAAATACTAGAGTGCAAATTTTACTTTGACTATTAAATGTGAGTAAGTAGTTTTTAAAAAGTACAACACATCAATAAACTAATAATATTAAATTGTTATTAGCACATAAAATAAAAAGCTGGATAATTCTATTAATGGCTGCGAAGGAAAATCAGGTAGTTATTTATCACTGAAAGATGTCAAAGAAAGAAAAATTCCGGATTCTTGCAAAGGTGTTACATTCCGGTGCTATAGTAAGAAAAAACGATTTTTATGTTTCCTTATATGAATAATTAACAGATTTATTAAGTGAACAAAATGGTTGCAAATAGAACATGGTCCTCAGGCTTTCAGTGAGCTCAGTCTGTCCATAACCGGCTTCCATAAAGATCTGCAAGATCTCAGAAACATTGTCTCCATTCACACCAACATTCAGCAAATGTTCTCCAAGAGCTGTTTCGGCCTATAAAAGTTCGGCATTTTTGTCTGTATTGATCCTAACCATACAGAACATGAAAACAATTAAGATTTTAATATATTGTTATTATATTATCTATATATTACTGAAAAGGGCTTTATTCACACTTTACATGAAGTGAAGATAAAAATAGGCAACAGATAACAGACAAGTATTTGAGTACTTGCATCTTTCTATTCCTTCTTTAGACCCTTGGTTAACAGGCGGGAAGGAGAGTATGTAAACAGATGAGTAGAAATCATACCTTCTTCGACTACAGAAACTATCTCAAGATTTCTAAGGCTTTATCTAGGCATTCTGTCAGTAGTGGTTGCGGGAGTTCCAGGGGCACTATTGTTGTGTTTTCCAGCTCTAGAGTGTCATGGACTTTATTGTCTGGTATACTAAATAGGAAAATGGAATAACAAGCAACTGATGCATCTGGGAACTTCTCTCTCCACCTTATTATCTACAGCAAAGCTGACTGAAATGTGTATCATTGCTGGAATTATGATAAATTTGAATTTCTTGAGTATCCACTGAGAGGTACAGAGTCTTAACATGCTGATCTTAGAGGTGCTGCCATTAGCCTCCATTATTCACAGTGATTGAGAGCACACAGCATAATTTCAAAAGGCATACATAAATTTTAATTCTTTATGATTTATAAATTCTCTTTTGCTGAATATCACTTTCCTTAAGTCTGCTTGCTTTTGGCCAAAACCTAGAGGAAAATAAGAGTAATTTGGGAATATCCACATTCCCTAGGCTTTATGAACCAGGTTTTCCTAGATGTGGACCATTTGCAACTGAATGCAAATCTACACTTAACTTTGTGAGATGGGGAAAAAATTGGATCAGTGTGTATACACTCCTCTGCTAATATGCTAAAGCCAGCTATCAATGCACTGAGGGTACCAATTAAAATGAATTTATGTATTTTTGTTTTTTTAACTTGTATCCTGTAATTAGACCTGGATCACATACAGCAGCTGAGAGAAGCCTTACAAGCAAGTCTTGTACTTCACCTACGCTGTCCCCTATATTTAGCAATCCCGTTTGAAGAACACTCAGTATTGGAACATCAATATTCACATCAAAGCCCAAAACTTTACCAAACTTTCATAAGATCTGCACCACCATGAGACAGTCTGAAAATGTACTTCCAGAGAGAACATGTCCTGGAACACGAGGCAACTCTGGCAAAGGCTGAAAAATAAAATTAAATTAAAAAGCTAATTAATTAAAAAGGCTATGACTTCAGATCTTCTGAAATAGAACAAGTTGCTATCTTTCTTTGCTCTTGAATTCTACCAGTGGTTTTCTGTCTAGACTGTGGATTCCCTGAGGGCATTTCTGCAACCCCATAGTACTAAGCACAGGATTTTGAAACCAAGCAGCCATCAATAAATTTTAGTTGAACTCAGAACTCTGAAAAGAGAACACAAATTTTAATTAACATATATTGATAGAACATGTGTTACATAACTGGTGCGACATAAGAAATAAGCATTTCAAATTACTTGGCCATGGACATCTAAGTAGGGCACGTGTACTAATTTCTTCTAATGATGGAGACTGATTAATAAATCACACTTTTTTGGTAGCTTAGAAAATACCGTGCATCTATGGGCTGATGGGAGAATGGTGCCAATCTTTGGCTAATTAATGCAGATAAATTATTCGGTCCACATGACCAGAACCCATGATCCTATCAAGAACCAAGTTACACTGCAACTAATAGACTCTAGACTTGTAGCAAAACACTAATATTGAATTTCAATACTACAATTAGAAAGCGGCCTCTTTTGCTACTTCTCAAGTATGCTCACATATGAACATTTTAATGACTAAACTGTAGTACCAGTTGTCATGGATATTTAAGAAGTAAATAAGGTAATAAGGTCCATGAATTAGATTTAATAATAGTATTTTAAATTTTGATTTACAAAAAGGAACTTTTAAATATTTCTATTTCACTGGTCTTTGTTAAACAATGTTCCTTCACCCTGCACTTACTGAAACAACTAACCAACGACATTTTCCCCTAATAGTGAGTGGAAACAGAACTATGGATAATATCTGATAACATACAAACATTTTATATTCCATTTGAAAACCAACTAAGTCTGAATCTTTTTTCTTAAACCATATCAGACATACACATAGCATATGATTAAAAAATTTATATAACAAAGCTAACAAAAGTAAGGCTTAACAGAGGCAGGCCACACTCACAGCAACCACGGAGCTAAACTCCATAGCCGGGCAAGAATCAGAAACCCCATCTGCAAACAGCTGCCCAGCACAAGCCACTAGAGGTCCCTGTTCTCCCAGAAGAGGAAGGCCACAAACCAACAAGAAGGGATGTTCTCCCAGGCATCACTTGTGCCAGCTCTGCAAACTACCTCTATTGACAAGAAAAGGCAGAAGAATTTGATACAGACCAAAATCACAACCCCTGAGAAGGACATAGACCTAACCAGTCTCCCTGAAAAATAATTCAAAATAAAAATCATGAACATGCTGATGGAGCTGCAGAGAAATATACAAGAGCTAAGGGATGACATCTGGAGGGAGATTGCAGAAGTGAAACAATCTCTGGAAGAATTTATAAGCAGAATGGATAAGATACAAGAGGCCATTGATGGAATAGAAACCAGAGAACAGGAACACATAGAAGCTGATGCAGAGAGAGACAAAAGGATCTCCAGGAATGAAACAATATTAAGAGAATGGTGTGACAATCCAAAAGGAACAATATCCGCATTATAGGGGTACCAGAAGAAGAAGAGAGAAATAGAGATAGAAAGTGTCTTTGAAGAAATAATTGCTGAGAATTTCCCAAAACTGGGGGTGGAAATAGTTGCTCAGACTACGGAAGTACACAGAACTCCCAATAGTAGGGACACAAAGAGGACAACAGCAAGACACATAATAATTAAAATGGCAAAGATCAAAGACAAGGACAGAGTATTAAAGGCAGCAAGAGAGAGAAAAAAGGTCACCTACAAAGGAAAACCCATCAGGCAATCATCAGACTTCCCAACAGAAACCTTACAGGCCAGAAGAGAATGGCATGATATAATTAATGCAATGAAACAGAAGGGCCTCCAACCAAGGATACTCTATCCAGCACGATTATCATTTAAATATGAAGGAGGGTTCAAACAATTCCCAGACAAGCAAAAGTTGAGGGAATTTGCCTCCCACAAACCACCTCTATAGGGCATCTTACAGGGACTGCTCTAGATGGGAGCACTCCTAAAAAGAACACAGAACAAAACACTAAACATGTGAAGAATGGAGGAGGAGGAATAAGAAGGGAGAGAAATAATCATCAGACTGTTTATAACAGCTCAATAAGCGAGTTAAGTTAGACAGAAAGGTAGTAAACAAGCTGACCTTGAACCTTTGGTAACCACGAATCTAAAGCCTGCAATGTCAATAAGTACATACCTTTCAATAATCTCCCTAAATGCAAATGGACTCAATGCACCAATCAAAAGACACAGAGTACTGGAATGGATAAAAAAGCAAGACCCATCTATATGCTGCTTACAAGAGACTCACCTCAAACCCAAAGACATGTACAGATAAAAAGTCAAGGGATGGAAAAATATATTTCATGCAAACAACAGGAAGAAAAAAGCAGGTGTTGCAATCTTGGTATCAGACAAAATAGACTTCAAAACAAAGAAAGTAACGAGATAAAGGACACTACATAATGATAAAGGGCTCGGTCCAACTCGAGGATATAACCACTATAAACATATATGCACCCAATACGGAAGCACCAATATATGTGAAACAAATACTATCAGAATTAAATGAAGAAATGGAATGCAATGCATTCATTTTGGGAGACTTTAACACACCTCTCACTCCAAAGGACAGATCCACCAGACAGAAAATAAGTAAGGACACAGAGGCACTGAACAACAAACTAGAACAGATGGACCTAACACACATCTATACAACTATACACCCAAAAGCAACAGGATACACATTGTTCTCAAGTGCACATGGGACATTGACAGAATAGACCACATACTAGCCCACAAAAAGAGCCTTAGTAAATACAAAAAGAGCCTTAGTAAATTCAAAAATTTGAATTACCTCAAAAAAACCAAGAATTCTACCAACCAACATTTCAGACCACAAAGGTATAAAACTAGAAATAAATTGTACAAAAAAAGCAAAAAGGCAAACAAACACATGGAGGCCTAACAACATGCTCCTAAATAATAAATGGATCAACAACCAAATTAAAATGGAGATCCAGCAATATATGGAAACAAATGACAACAACAACACAAAGCCCCAACTTCTGTGGGATGCAGCAAAAGCAGTCTTAAGAGGAAAGTATATAGCAATGAAGGCATATTTAAAGAAGGAAGAACAATCCCAAGTGAATAGTCTAATGTCACAATTATCGAAATTGGAAAGAGAAGAACAAATGAGGCCTAAGGTCAGCAGACAAAGGGACATAATAAAAATCAGAGAATAAATCAGTAAAATTGAGAAGAATAAAGCAATAGCAAAAATCAATGAAACCAAGAGCTGGTTCTTTGAGAAAATAAACAAAATAGATAAGACTCTAGCCAAACTTATTAAGAGAAAAAGAGAGTCAACACACATCAACAGAATCAGAAACGAGAAAGGAAAAATCACGGTGGACCCCACAGAAATATAAAGAATTCTTAGAGAGTACTATGCAATCTATATGCTAGCAAGCTGGAAAAACTAGGAGAACTGGACAACTTCCTAGAAAAACACAACCTTCCAAGACTGACCCAGAAAGAAACAGAAAATCTAAAAAGACTAAATACCAGCAACAAAATTGAAGCACTAATAAAAAAACTTCCCAAAAACAAAACCCCCAGGCCAGACGGATTTACCTAAGAATTTTATCAGACATACAGAGAAGACATAATACCCACTCTCCTTAAAGTTTTCTAAAAATGGAAGAGGAGGGAATACTCCCAAACTCATTCTATGAAGCCATCATCACCCTAATACCAAAACCAGGCAAAGACCCCACCAAAAAGAAACAGACCAATTTCCCTGATAAACGTAGATGCAAAAATACTCAACAAAATATTAGCAAACCGAATTCAAAAATACATCGAAAGGATTATACACTATGACCAAGTGGGATTCATCCCAGGGATGCAAGGATGGTACAACATTAGAAATTTCATGAACATCATCCACCACATCAACAAAAAGAAAGACAAAAAACACATGATTATCTTCATAGATGCTGAAAAAGTGTTCGACAAAATTCAACATCCATTCATGATAAAAACTCTCAACCAAATGGGCATACAGGGCAAGTACCTCGACATAATAAAGGCCATATATGATAAACCCACAGCTAACATCATACTGAACAGCGAGAGGCTGAAAACTTTTCCTCTGAGATCGGGAACAAGACAGGGATGCCCACTCTCCCCACTATTATTCAACATAGTACTGGAGGTCCTAGCCATGGCAATTAGACAAAACAAAGAAATACAAGAATCCAGATTGGTAAAGAAGAAATCAAACTGTTACTATGTGCAGATGACATGTTATTGTACATGAAAAACCCTAGATTCCACTCCAAAACTACTAGAACTAATATCAGAATTCAGAAAAGTTGCAGGATACAAAATTAATACACAGAAATCTGTGGCTTTCCTATACACTAACAATGAACTACTAGAAAGAGATATCAGGAAAACAATTCCATTCACAATAGCATCAAAAGAATAAAATACCTTGAAATAAACCTACCCAAGGAAGTGAAAGACCTATACTCTGAAAAATAGAGGACACTCTTAAGAGAAATTAAAGAGGACACTAACAAATGGAAACTCACCCCATGCTCCTGGCTAGGAAGAATTAATATCATGAAAATGGCCATCTGGCCCAAAGCAATATACAGATTCGATGCAATCCCTATAAAATTACCAACAGCATTCTTCAATGAACTGTAACAAATAGTTCAAAAATTCATATGGAAACAACAAAAACCCTGAGTTGTCAAAGCAATCCTGAGAAGGAACAATAAATTGGGGGGGGGATCTCACTCCCCAACTTCAAGCTCTACTACAAAGCCACAGTAATCAAGACAATTTGGTACTGGCACAAGAACAGAGCCACAGACCAGTGGAACAGAATAGAGACTCCAAACATTAACCCAAACATATATGGCCAATTAATATAGAATAAAGGAGCCATGGACATACAATGGGGTAATGACAGTCTCTTCAACAGATGGTGCTGGCAAAACTGGACAGCTACATGTATGAAAATGAAACTGGATCACTGTCTAACCCCGTACACAAAAGTAAATTCGAAATGGATCAATGACCTGAATGTAAGTCTGAAACCATAAAACTCTTAGAAAAAAACATAGGCAAAAATCTCATGAACATAAACATGGGTGGCTTCTTCATGAACATATCTCCCTAAGCAAGGGAAAGAAAGGCAAAAAATGAACAAGTGGGACTATAACAAGCTAAGAAGCTTCTGTACAGCAAAGGACACCATGAATAGAACAAAAAGGTATCCTACAGTATGGGAGAATATATTCATAAATGACAGATACGATAAAGGGTTGACATCCAAAATATATAAAGAGCTCACACACCTCAACAAACAAAAAGCAAATAATCCAATTAAAAAATGGGCAGAGGAGCTAAATAGACAGTTCTCTAAAGAAGAAATTCAGATAGCCAACACACACATGAAAAGATGCTCCACATTGCTTGTCATCAGATAAATGCAAATTAAAACCACAAAGAGATATCACCTCACACCAGTAAGGATAGCCATCATCGAAAAGACAAACAACAACAAATGTTGGCGAGGTTGTGCAGAAAGGGGAACCCTCCTAGATTGCAGTGGGAATGTAAATTAGTTCAACCAGTGTGGAAAGCAGTATGGAGGTTCCTCAGAATGCTCAAAATAGAAATACCATTTGACCCAGGAATTCCACTTCTAGGAATCTACCCCAAGAATGCAGCACTCCAGTTTGAAAAAGACAGATGCACCCCTATGTTTATCACTGCACTATTTACAATAGCCAAGATATGAAAGCAACCTAAATGTCCATCAGTAGATGAATGGATAAAGAAGATGTAGTACTTATATATACACAATGGAATAATACTCAGCCATAAGAAAAAAACAGATCCATTTGCAACAACATGGATGGCGCTAGAGGGTATTATGCTCAGTGAAATAAGCCAGGTGGAGAAAGACAAGTACCAAATGATTTCACTCATATGTGGATTATAAGAACAGAGGAAAACTGAAGGAACAAAACAGCAGCAGAATCACAGAGCCCAAGAATGGACTAACAGTTACCAAAGGGAAAGGGCCTGGGGAGTATGGATTGGAAGGGAGGGGCAAGGGTGGGGAAAAAGAAAGGGGGCTTTACGATTAGCATGTATAGTATGGGGGTACGGCGAGGGTTGTATGACACAGAGAAGACATGTAGTGATTTTACAACAACTTTATGCTGATGGACAGTGACTGTGAAGGGGTATGTCGGGGGGACTTGGGGAAGGGGGGAGCTTAGTAAAGATAATATTCTCCATGTAATTGTAGATTAATGATACCAAAAAAAAAGTCGAAATGTCCACCTAAAAGCAAAACAAAACAAAAGAGATAATTTTAAAAAGTAAGGCTTAAAATGGACTTCCATATTTGATTTATTGCACATGGATTTAAACAGAAGTAACAAATTCAAGAAAATGAAAGTCATTTAGGATTTTAAAAATTGGTCACTGTGAGCCTACTAAATGTGTCATCTGACCTATGTACCCTCTCTTGACTTCGGAAATCTTAAACATCCAGTTTTACTCAAACTAGTATTTATACTTTTATTTGTAGTTAAAAGCATTTGTGCTAAGTAAGAATATTATAACTAAATCCCCACTGGGATATTAAGTTTGCTTTAAGTGCTTTAAAAAAGGTGAAAAGAGACTCAATCATTCTTTGTATTATCAGATGAACATGGCATATAATATAGATGCTATTGACTAAATACAGTATTTTTGACAGTATTACAGAAATAATATGCATTATTGATGATTTTCTAGAAATACCATCTTAACTATAGTCAAACATAATTGATTTATTCTGATAAGTATGTAAATCATGCCAGTTAACATGATTATCTTGCTCTTTCCAAATTTTTACTTTTACATATTTTAGCAACATCACACGTCTGTGGAAACGGCAGGAGAGAAAACACATGAGGTACTCTGACTGGATGCATTTCTTGGCTTTCAAGGTGATAAACAGTATGGACCCTGGAGTTTAACAGATTGGAGTTTGGATTCAAGATGCCACTTATTAGTTGTGTCATCTTGGGCAACTTCCTTAACCCTTTGTAGAAAAGTTTCTCTCTTGTAAATGGGCATAAATACCTGTTCTACAGGATTGTGGTGAGGATTAAATGGGAGAATTCATACATAAAAACACTTAGCAAAGTGCCTGGAAAGTAGTCAACATACTCAATGAAATTTAGCTAACAAGTCTAGAGCATGGAAGGAGGTTACATATTATAAATCCTGATTTATTTAAATAGTGGGTTTGGGGAGAAGGTATCTGTCTGTATCTAAACATATAGGAAGGACCAAATGAAACAGAAATCTTATCTACTTTTATCATTCACCCTTGTAGATCTGTAGTGTTTTTATTTCAATGAAAAAGATTTGCAGCGCTCCACTTATATATTTAGAACTTCCATTTCCAGTGCAGGAGGTCAAGAGACTTATTGGTGGCCATCCAGGAGAAGCACACTGACGTAGACTTGGAAATCCACTGCTCAGCTGAAAGGGAAAGCTTTCATCCTGGCAGCTCTGGAAGACAAATGAGGTGAGAAAAGAGGAAAAATTAAATTTATTAATGAAATGGTTTACATGTTAAATTACCTTTCAGTCTGCTATGCACATGTCTTCATTAAGCTTCTTTAGTTCTTTTGCCATTTCTATCTAATCTTCGTTGCTCTACTTTATGCTCTTTCTTTAATCTTTTCTCATCGTGTTTTTCTTGCTTCAACCGTTTTTTTTCTTTAAAAAGAAAACCATGTCAGAGGTGCAGCCAAGATGGCGGCATGAGTAGGACAGTGGGAATCTCCGCCCAAAAACATACATATTTTTGAAAATACAACAAATACAACTAATCCTAAAAGAGAGACCAGAAGACACAGGACAACAGCTAGGCTACATCCACACTGGTGAGAACCCAGCACCTGGTGAAAGGGATAAGATACAAGGCCTGGCCCAGCAGTACCCGAGCGCCCCTCAGCCTAGCTCCCGGTGGGAGGAGAGGAGTCGGGGTGGGGAGGGAGAGGGAGCCCAGGACTGTTAATCACAAAGCCCTAGCCATCTGCACCAGAGCACAGACACAGTGCATGCATGGGGTACTGGAAACTAGGGAAACAGGGCAGCAAGATCTTTGAGCAGGTCCCGAAGCCGACGCTACTGTGACAAAGAAAAGCGAGTGCTTTTTGAAAGTCTTAAAGGGACAGGGATGCCACCGCTGGAAGGAAGCATCCCGGGTCACAGTCCAGCAGCTGGAAATTCCGGGGAACTCCGGGCGCACTAACGCCCTGGGCAACAGCTCTGAGACCCCTCACGGAGGTAAACAGCCGAACATCCCCCTGACCATTACCCTTTCTGGACCCCACCATAGCAGAGCAGCAGCCTGAGGCTGCCACACCCACAGCAAGGAAGCTTCCTCCATACCGGCCGGGCAAGATACAGAGATCCAGTCTACATGCAATTGCCCAACATGAGAGAGTAGGGGTTGCAGTTGTCCCAGTAAAGAAAGGCCAGGAGCAAGTGGAAAGCCTTGGCTCTCCCAGCTGACAGAAAGTCAATAGCTCACCATTGCACTTATCAACATGAAAAAGAAAAAAATTTGATCCAGACAAGACTAACCCAGACAGCTTCAACATCTTCTACATCTTCCCCTGAGAAGGAACCTGGGGAGATAGATTTAACCAGTCTTCCTGAAAAAGAATTCAAAACAAAAGTGATAACCATGCTGACAGACTTTCAGAGAAATATGCAAGAGCTAAGGAGGGAGAATACAGAAATAAAACAAGCTCTGGAAGGACTTCAAAACAGAATGGATGAGATGCAAGAGACCATTAATGGACTAGAAAACAGAGAACAGGAATGCAGAGAAGCTGATGCAGAGAGAGATAAAAAGATCTCCAGGAATGAAAGAATTTTAAGAGACCTGAGTGACCAATCGAAACGGAACAATATCCACATTATAGGGGTACCAAAAGAAGAAGAAGAGAGAAAAAGAAGAAGAGAGACAGGACAAAGTATTAAAGGCAGCCAGAGAGAAAAGAAAGGTTACCTACAAAGGAAAACCCATCAGGCTATCATCAGACTTCTCAACAGAAACACTACAGGCCAGAAGAGAATGGCATAATATACTTAATGCAATGAAACAGAATGGCCTCGAACCAAGATTACTGTATCCAGCATGATTATCATTTAAGTATGAAGGAGGGTTCAAACAATTCCCAGACAAGCAAAAGTTGAGGGAATTTGCCTCCCACAAACCACCTCTACAGGGCATCTTACAGGGACTGCGCTACATGGGAGCACTCCTACAAAGAGCACAGAACAAAACACACAACATATGAAGAAGGGAGGAGGAGGAATAAGAAGGGAGATAAATAGAGAATCATCAGACCGTGTTTATAATAGCTCAATAAGTGAGTTGTTAGACAGTAAGATGGTAAAGAAGCTAACCTTTTACCTTTGGTAACCACAAACTTAAAACATGCAATGGCAATAAGTCATACCTTTCAATAATCACCCTAAATGTAAATGGACTGAATGCACCAATCAAAAGACACAGAGTAATAGAATGGATAAAAAAGCAAGACCCATCCATATGCTGCTTACAAGAGACACACAAACCCAAAGATATGCACAGACTTAAAGTCAAGGGATGGAGAAAGATATTTCATGCAAAGAACCAAGAGAAAAAAGCAGGTTTTGCAATACTAGTATCAGACAAAATAGACTTCAAAATAAAGAAAGTAACAAAAGACAAAGAAGGACATTACATAATGATAAAGGGCTCAGTCTATGAAGAGGATATAACCATTAAAATATATATGCACCCAATACAGGAGCAACAACATATGTGAAACAAATACTAACATAATTAAAGGAGGAAATAGAATGCAATGCATTCATTCTGGGAGACTTCAACACACCACTCACTCCAAAGTACAGATCCACCAGACAGAAAATAAGTAAGGCCACAGAGGCACTGAACAACACTCTAGAACAGATGGACCTAATAGACATCTACAGAACTCTACATCCAAAAGCAACAGGATACACATTCTTCTCAAGTGCACATGGACCATTCTCCTGAATAGACCACATACTAGGCCACAAAAAGAGCCTCAGTAAATTACAAAAGATTGAAATCCTACCACCCAACTTTTAAGACCACAAAGGCATAAAACCAGAAATAAACTGCACAAAGAATGCAAAAAGGCTCACAAACACATGGAGGCTTAACAACACGCTCCTAAATAATCAATGGATCAATGACCAAATCAAAATGGAGATCCAGCAATATATGGAAACAAAAGACAACAACAACACAAAGCCCCAAGTACTGTGGGATACAGCAAAAGCAGTCTTAAGAGGAAAGTATATAGCAATCCAGGCATATTTAAAGAAGGAAAAATAATCCCAAATGAATGGTCTAATGTCACAATTATTGAAATTGGAAAAAGAAGAACAAGTGAGGCCTAAGGTCAGCAGGAGGAGGGACATAATAAGATCAGAGGAGAAATAAATAAAATTGAGAAGAATAAAACAATAGGAAAAATCAATGAAACTAAGAGCTGGTTCTCTGAGAAAATAAAGAAAATAGATAAGTCTCTAGCCAGACTTATTAAGAGGAAAAGAGAGTCAACACACAACAACAGAATCAGAAACGAGAAAGGAAAAATCACCACGGAACCCACAGAAATACAAAGAATTCTTAGAGAGTACTATGAAAATCTATACGCTAGCAAGCTGGGAAACCTAGGAGAAATGGACAACTTCCTAGAAAAATACAAACTTCCAAGACTGACTCAGAAAGAAACAGAAAATCTAAACAGACAAATGGCCAGCAACGAAATTGAAGCGGTAATCAAAAATCTACCAAAGAACAAACCCCCCGGGCCAGATGGATTTTCCTCAGAATTTTATCAGACATACATAGAAGACATAATACCCACTCTCCTTAAAGTTTTCCAAAAAATAGAAGAGGAGGGAATACTCCCAAACTCATTCTATGAAGCCAACATCAAACTAATACCAAAACCAGGCAAAGACCACACCAAAAAAGAAAACTACAGACCAATATCCATGATGAACGCAGATGCAAAAATACTCAACAAAATATTAGCAAACTGAATTCAAAAATGCATCAAAAGGATCATACACCATGACCAAGTGGGATTCATCCCAGGGATGCAAGGATGGTACAACATTTGAAAATCCATGAACATCATCCACTACATGAAAAAAAGAAGGACAAAACCACATGATCATCTCCATAGATGCTGAAAAAGCATTCGATAAAATTCAACATCCATTCATGATAAAAACTCTCAACAAAATGGATATAGAGGGCAAGTACCTCAACATGATAAAGGCCATAAATGATAAACCCACAGCCAACATCATACTGAACAGCGAGGAGCTGAAAGCTTTTCCCCTGCAATCGAGAACAAGACAGGGATGCCCACTCTCCCCACTGTTATTCAACATAGTACTGGAGGTCCTAGCCATGGAAATTAGACAAAACAAAGAAATACAAGGAATCCATATTGCTAAAGAAGAGTTCAAACTGTCACTATTTGCAGATGACATGATTTTGTACATAAAAAACCCTAAAGACACCACTCTGAAACTACTACAGCTAATATCAGAATTCAGCAAATTTGCAGCATACAAAATTAACACATAAATCTTTGGCTTTCCTATACACTAACAATAAACTAATAGAAAGAGAAATCAGAAAGACAATTCCATTCACAATAGCATCAAAAAGAATAAAATATCAAGGAATAAACCTAACCAAGGAAGTGAAAGAACTATACCCTGAAAACTATAAGACACTCTTAAGAGAAATTAAACAGGTCACTAACAAATGGAAAATCATCCCATTCTCCTGGCTAGGAAGAAATAATATCGTCAAAATGGCCATCCTGCCCAAACAGTATACAGATTTGATGCAATCCCTATCAAACTACCAACAGCATTCTTCAATGAACTGGAACAAATAGTTCAAAAATTCATATGGAAACAAAAAAGACCCCGAATAGCTAAAGCAATACTGAGAAGGAAGAATAAAGGGGGGGGGACTCACTCCCCAACTTCAAGCTCTACTACAAAGCCACAGTAATCAAGAGAATTTGGTACTGGCACAAGAACAGAGCCACAGACCAATGGAACAGAATAGATACTCGAAACATTAACCCAAACATATATGGTCAACTAATATTCGATAAAGGGGCCATGGACATACAATGGGGAAATGACAGTCTCTTCAACAGATGGTGCTGGCAAAACTGGACAGCTACATGTAAGAGAATGAAACTGGATCACTGTCTAACCCCATACACCAAAGTAATTCGAAATGGATCAAAGACCTGAATGGAAGTCATGAAACCATAAAACTCTTAGAAAAAAACATAGGCAAAAATCTCTTAGACATAAACATGAGTGACTTCTTCTTCAACATATCTCCCCAGGCAAGGAAAACAAAAGCAAAAATGAACAAGTGGGACTATATTAAGCTGAACAGCTTCTGTACAGCAAAAGACACCATCAATAGAACAAAAACGTACCCTACAGTATGGGATAATATATTCATAAATGACAGATCCGATAAAGGCTTGACATCCAAAATATATAAAGAGCTCACCCACCTCAACAAACAAAAAACAAATAATACACCATCAATAGAACAAAAAGGTACCCTACAGTATGGGAGAATATATTCATAAATGACAGATCTGATAAAGGCTTGACATCCAAAATATATAAAGAGCTCACCCACCTCAACGAACAAAAAACAAATAATACAATTAAAAAATGGGCAGAGGAACTGAACAGACAGTTCTCCAGAAAAGAAATTCAGATGGCCAACAGACACATGAAAAGATGCTCCACATCGCTAATTATCAGAGAAATGCAAATTAAAACCACAATGAGATATCACCTCACACCAGTAAGGATGGCTATAATCGAAAAGACAAACAACAACAAATGTTGGCGAGGTTGTGGAGAAAGGGGAACCCTCCTACACTGCTGGTGGGAATGTAAATTAGTTCAAACATTTGGAAATCAGTATGGAGGTTCCTCAGAATGCTCAAAATAGAAATACCATTTGACCCGGGAATTCCACTTCTAGGAATTTACCCCAAGAATGCAGCACTCCAGTTTGAAAAAGACAGATGCACCCCTATGTTTATCGCAGCACTATTTGCAGTAGCCAAAATATGGAAGCAACCTAAATGTCCAACAGTAGATGAATGGATAAAGAAGATGTGGTACATATACAGAATGGAATATTATGCAGCCATAAGAAAAAAACAGATCCTTCCATTCGCAACAACATGGATGGAGCTAGAGGGTATTATGCTCAGTGAAATAAGCCAGACAGAGAAAGACAAGTACCAAATGATTTCAGTCATATGTGTAGTATAAGAACAAAAGAAAACTGTGGGAACAAAACAGCAGCAGAAGCACAGAACCCAAGAATGGACTAATAGTTACCAAAGGGAAAGGGACTGGGGAGGATGGGTTGGAAGGGAGGGATAACAGCGGGAACAAAAGAAAGGAGGCATTACGATTAGCATGTATAGTGTAGCAGGGGACATGGGGAGGGCTGTGCAACACAGAGAAGATGAGTAGTGATTTTACAGTATCTTACTATGTTGATGGACAGTGATTGTGAACGGGGATGTGGGGGGGACTTGGTGAAGAGGGAGCCTAGTAAACATAATGTCCTTCATGTAATTGTAGATTAATGATACCAAAATAAAAATTTAAAATAAAAGAAAAACATAGGAAAAAAAAACGACCATGTCCACATAGTCTCTTTAACCATTATTATGTTTGAAAAACATTTAGTTAAAATTTAAAAAGTGATCTGTGTATGTACATGAACAGAACTGTCCTAGAAGGTTTAGCAACAGACTAAGGATTGCAGAGAAGTAACTTATTTGCTTTTCAGTATTGTCACTCTTAGAATTTCAAAATAGTCTTATGACTGTATATATTTTTGTGCAGTTGATTTTTGAACAGCAAAGTCTTGAACTGCATCGGTCCACTTATATGTAGGTTTTTTTTTTTTTTACATGTTCTGTTTTCAATACTTACTTTTGTTTTTATTGAAGGGTAGTTGACACACAGTATTACATTACTTTCAGGTGTACAACACAGTGATTCACCATTTATATACATGATAATTCTAGGTACTAGCTATCACCATACCAAGTTTTTATAATATTTTGACTATATTCCTTATGCTATACATTACATCCCGGTTACTTATTTATTTTACAATTGGAAGTGTGTACATTTTTTTTGTGTGAGGGCATCTCTCATATTTATTGATCAAATGGTTGCTAACAACAATAAAATTCTGTATAGGGGAGTCAATGCTCAATGCACAATCATTAATCCACCCCAAGCATAATTTTCATCAATCTCCAATCTTCTGAAGCATAATGAACAAGTTCTTACATGGAGAACAAATTCTTACACAGTGAATAAGTTACATAGTGAACAGGACAAGGGCAGTCATTACAGAAACTTTCGGTTTTGCTCATGCATTATGAACTATAAACAGTCACTTCAAATATGAATACTCATTTGATTTTTATACTTGATTTATGTGTGGATACCACATTTCTCTCTTTATTATTATTGTTTTTAATAAAAAGCTGAAGTGGTAGGTAGATACAAGATAAAGGTAGAAAACATAGTTTAGTGTTGTAATAGAGCAAACGCAGATGATCAGGTGTGTGCCTGTAGACTAAGTGTTAATCCAAGCTAGACCAGGGCAATAAAACATCCACGTATGCAGAAGATTTCTCTCAGAACAGGGGGGGGTGAGGTTCTAAGCCTCACCTCTGTTGATCCCCAATTTCTCACATGACGGCCCCCCTGCAACTATGCCTGTTTTAGGTTGTTCCTTCCTTGAGGAATCTTACCCGTCTCTGGCTAACCAGTCATTTCCGGGGCCATACAGGGAAATGTAAAGTTGGTAAGTGAGAGAGAAGCCTTATTGTTTGAAAAGGTTAGCTTTTTACTTCTTAACATATTTATGCCCTGTGGCTTCTATGCCCAGCATTTGTCTTGAGGTATCTTTACCACTTGGAAGAATTATGATACTCGGTAAATTTGATATGAGGCACGAATCTATTTAAGGGTTGTAAGTAGGAAGGAAGAAGAAAAGCTATAGAAGTAGCAGGTGGAAGAAAACATGGGAAGATTGATTATTTCTTTGACATATCTTCTTGTAGAGTAACTTCAGGATGCATAGGTTTTAAACTACTAATTAAATTGCGCACACACATTAACATAATAGGAGTATAGTTACATAACCAAAGCATACCTGTAATTACCATCCATCTCCAGTAAAACCAAGAAAACCAGTTAGGCACATTAGGCATTTGTGAAAACTTATCTATGATATGGTGGATATTGTCCAACTGAACTTGAACAGTCTGAGAGAAATCAGACAAATTAAAACAACCCATTCCTGGGGAATGTTCACATCCCCTATGTTCTTTTAACAGTAAATAGTCTGTAGTTGAAAGATTTTGGAGTGCTACAATTTGCACTTCTCCTAATTCTTGGTTGAGTTCTAACAGTATAAAACAGTCAAATTTGTTGTTTTTCTGTATGCACAGGCCAGCTTAGCTATCTCCTTCATTCCCATGGCAAGTCCAGGAACTGGTGGGATGAGTGCATCTACAGCTGTAGCAGTGCGTGGATCTTTGTTGGGGTTTTTGATGATCATCTTCTGGCATGGGTCTTCCAGAGAGTGCTGATGTTAGAAGTTATTTTTCATATCGTATCTTAGTTCATTTTCAGGGTAGCCCAATTAGGCTTTGATCCTCTATATAAACACAAACAGACACTTTGCCTACACTTTTATATGCCCTTTATACCCTTGTGTAGAACTCATTGCAGGTTACAACACAGGAACTGCACTTTTTTTTTTTTGCTCTCACTAATCTACACTTACCTGACGAATATTATGTTTACTATGCTCTCCCCTATACCAGGTCACCCCTATAAACCTCTTTACAGTCACTGTCCATCAGCATAGCAATATGTTGTAGAATCCCTACTTGCCTTCTCTGTGTTGTACAGCCCTCCCTTTTCTCCTACCCCCCATGCATACTAATTTAATACCCCCCTACTTCTACCTCCCCTTATCGCTCCCTGCCCACAAATCCTCCCCAGTCCCTTACCCTTTGGTACCTGTTAGTCCATTCTTGAGTTCTGTGATTCTGCTGCTGTTTTGTTCCTTCAGTTTTTCCTTTGTTCTTATATTCCACAGATAAGTGAAATCATTTGGTATTTCTTTTTCTCCGCTTGGCTTGTTTCACTGAGCATAATACCCTCCAGCTCCATCCATGTTACTGCAAATGGTAGGATTTGCCCTTTTCTTATGGCTGAGTAGTATTCAGTTGTGTATATGTACCACATCTTCTTTATCCATTCATCTATCGATGGACATTTAGGTTGTTTACATTTCTTGGCTATTGTAAATAGTGCTGCGATAAACATATGGGTGCACTGATCTTTCTCATACTTGATTGCTGCATTCTTAGGGTAAATTCCTAGGAGTGCAATTCCTGGGTCAAATAGTAAGTCTGTTTTGAGCATTTTGATGTACCTCTATACTGCTTTCCACAATGGTTGAACTAACTTACATTCCCACCAGCAGTGTAGGAGGGTTCCCCTTTCTCCACAGCCTTGCCAACATTTGTTGTTGTTTGTCTTTTGGATGGCAGCCATCCTTACTGGTGTGAGGTGATACCTCATTGTAGTTTTAATTTGCATTTCTCTGATAATTAGCGATGTGGAGCATCTTTTCATGTGTCTGTTGGCCATGTGTATTTCTTTTTTGGAGAACTGTCTGTTCAGTTCCTCTGCCCATTTTTTAGTTGGGTTATTTGTTTTTTGTTTGTTGAGGTGTGTGAGCTCTTTATATATTCTGGACGTCAAGCCTTTATCGAATGTGTCATATTCAAATATATTCTCCCATACTGTAGGGTTCCTTTTTGTTCTATTGATGGTGTCTTTTGCTGTACAGAAGCTTTTCAGCTTAATATAGTTCCACTTATTCATTTTTGCCGTTGTTTTCCTTGCCTGTGGAGATATGTTCAAGAAGAGGTCACTCATGTTTATGTCTAAGAGGGTTTTGCCTATGTTTTCTTCCAAGAGTTTAATGTTTTCATGACTTACATTCAGGTCTTTGATCCATTTTGAGTTTACTTTTGTATATGGGGTTAGACAATGGTCCAGTTTCATTCTCCTACATGTAGCTGTCCTGTTTTGCCAGCACCATCTGTTGAAGAGACTGTCATTTCGCCATTGTATGTCCATGGCTGCTTTATCACATATTCATTGACCATATATGTCAGGGTTAATGTCTGGATTGTCTAGTCTGTTCCATTGGTCTGTGGTTCTGCTCTTGTGCCAGTACCAAATTGTCTTGATTACTATGACTTTATAGTAGAACTTGAAGTTGGTGAGTGAGATCCACCCTTCTTTATTCTTCTTTCTCAGGATTGCTTTGGCTATTTGGGGTCTTTCGTGGTTCCATATGAATTTTTCAATTATTTGTTCCAGTTCATTGAAGAATGTTGCTGGTAGTTTCATAGGGATTGCCTCAAATCTGTATATTGCTTTGGGCAGGATGGCCATTTTGACGATATTAATTCTTCACGAAAGCAGTCTTAAGAGGAAAGTATATAGCAATCCAGGCATATTTAAAGAAGGAAGAACAAGCCCAAATGAATAGTCTAATGTCACAATTATCAAAATTGGAAAAAGAAGAACGAATGAAGCCTAAAGTCAGCAGAAGGAGGGACATAATAAAGATCAAAGAAGAAATAAACAAAATTGAAAAGAATAAAACAATAGAAAAAATCAAAGGAACCAAAAGCTGGTTCTTTGAGAAAATAAACAAAATAGATAAGGCTCTAGCCAGACTTATTAAGAGAGAAAGAGAATCAACACACATCAACAGAATCAGAAATGATAAAGGAAGCATCACAATGGACTCAACAGAAACACAAAGAATTATTAGAGACTACTATGAAAACCTATATGCTAAGAAGCTGGAAAACGTAGAAGAAATGGACAATTTCTTAGGAAAATACAACCTTCCAAGACTGACCACGGAAGAAACACAAAAGTTAAACAAACCAATTGTGAGCAAAAAAATTTAAATTTTACTCAAAAAACTACCCAAACACAAAACCCCCGGCCCGATGGATTTACCTCGGAATTTTATCAAACATACAGAGAAGACATAATACCCATTCTCCTTCAAGTTTTCCAAAAAGTAGAAGATGAGGGAATACTCCCAAACTCATTCTATGAAGCCTACATCACCCTAACACCAAAACCAAGCAAAGACCCAACCAAAAAAGAAAATTACAGACCAATATCCATGATGAATGTAGATGCGAAAATACTCAACAAAATATTAGCAAACCGAAATCAAAAATACATCAAAAGTATCATACACCATGACCAAGTGGGATTCATTCCTGGGATGCAAGGATGGTACAACATTCGAAAATCCATCAACATCATCCACCACATAAACCAAAAGGAGGACAAAAACCACGTGATCATCTCCATGGTTTCTGAAAAAGCATTCGACAAAATTCAGCTTCCATTCATGATAAAAAACTCTCAACAAAATGGGTATAGAGGGCAGGTACCTCAACATAATAAAGGCCGTATACAATAAACCCACAGCCAACATCATACTGAACTGTGAAAAGCTGAAAGCTTTTCCTGTGAGATTGGGAACAAGACAGGGATGCCCATTCTCCCCACTGATATTCAACATAATACTGGAGGTCCTAGCCATGGCAATTAGACCACACAAAGAAATACAAGGAATCCAGATTGGTAACAAAGAATTCAAACTGTCACTGTTTGCAGATGGCATGATATTGTACATAAAAAACCCTAAAGACTCCACTCCAAAACTACTAGAACTGATATCAGAATACAGCAAAGTTGCAGGATACAAAATTAACACACAGAAATCTGTGGCTTTCCTATACACTAACAATGAACTAATAGAAAGAGAAATCAGGAAAACCATTCCATGAAAAAGAATAGAAAATGTAGGAATTAACCTTACCAAGGAAGTGAAAGACCTAGACCCGGAAAACTATAAGACACTCTTAAGAGAAATTAAAGAGAACACTAACAAATGGAAACTCATCCTATGCTCTTGGCTAGGAAGAATTAATATCGTCAAAATGGCCATCCTGCCCAAACAGTATACAGATTTGATGCAATCCCTATCAAACTACCAACAACTTTGTTCAGCGAACTAGAACAAATAGTTCAAAAATTCATATGGAAACACCAAAAACCCCGAATAGCCAAAGCTTTCCTGAGAAGGAAGAATAAAGGTGGGGGGTTCTCGCTCCCCAACTTCAAGCTCTACTACAAAGCCACAGTAATCAAGACAATTTGGTACTGGCACAAGAATAGAGCCACAGACCAGTGGAACAGAATAGGGACCCCAGATATAAACCCAAACATTTATGGTCAATTAATATATGATAAAGGATCCATCAACATACAATGGGGAAATGACAGTCTCTTCAACAGATGGTGCTGGCAAAACTGGACAGCTACATGTAAGAGAATGAAACTGGATCACTGTCTAACCCCATACACAAAAGTAAATTTGAAATGGATCAAAGACCTGAATGTAAGTCATGAAACCATAAAAGTCTTAGAAAAAAACATAGACAAAAATCTCTTGGACATAAACATGAGCGACTTCTCATGAACATATCTCCCTGGGCAAGGGAAACAAAAATGAATAAGTGGGACTATATCAAGCTGAAAAGCTTCTGTACAGCAAAGGTCACCATCAATAGAACAAAAAGGTACCCTACAGTATGGGAGAATATATTCATAAATGACAGATCTGATAAAGGGTTGACATCCAAAATATATTAAGCACTCATGGACCTCAACAAACAAAAAGAAAATATTCCAATAAAAAAAAGGTCAGAGGAGCTGAACAGACAGTTCTCTGAAGAAGAAATTCAGATGGCCAGTAGACACATTAAAAGATGCTCCTCATCGCTTGTCATCAGTGAAATGCAAATTAAAACCACAATGAGACATCACCTTACACCAGTAAGGATCATCACCATCCAAAAGACAAACAACAACAAATGTTGGTGAGGTTGTGGAGAAAGGGAAACCGTTCTACACTGCTGGTGGGAATGCAAATTAGTTCAACCATTGTGCAAAGCAGTATGGAGGTTTGTCAAAAGCTCAAAATAGAAATACCATTTGACCCCGAAATTCCACTTCCAGGAATTTACCCTAAGAATGAAGCACTCCAGTTTGAAAAAGACAGATGCACCTGTATGTTTATCACAGCACTATTTACAATAGCCAAGAAATGTAAGCAACCTAAATGTCCATCAGTAAATGAATGGATAAAGAAGATGTGGTACATATACACAATGGAATACTACTCAGCCATAAGAAAAGGGCAAATCCTATCATTTGCAGTAACATGGATGGAGCTAGAGGGTATTATGCTCAGTGAAATATCCCAGGTGGAGAAAGACAAGTACCAAATGATTTCACTCATATGTGGAATATAAGATCAAAGAAAAACTGAAGGAACAGAACAGCAGCAGAATCACAGAATCCAAGAATGGACTACCGGCTACCAAAGGGAAAGGGACTGGGAAGGAGAGGTGGGAAGGGAGGAATAAGGTTGTGGAAAAGCAAGGAGGCTTTACTGTTAGCATGTATAATGTGGGGTGGGCATAGGGAGGGCTGGGTAACACAGAGAAGACAAGTAGTGAGTCTACAGCGTCTTACTACGCTGATGGACAGTGACTGTAATAGGGTTTGTTGAGGGGGGACTTGGTGAAGGGAGGAGTCCAGTAACCACAATGTTCTTCATGTAATTGTAGATTAATGATAATAAAATGAATAACAAAAGAAGTGAAATAATGTATTTGTGGCTCCCCATTGCCTTCATTATAAAATTAAAAGTTAGTGTAGAACTGGTGTAATGATGCAGCCTCAGTCTGCCTTGCCAGCCACATCCCAGTCACATGTTCTGTGACCTTTGTTACCTTAACAGAGTCTGCTGTGTGCATGTATAGGTGAATGCTGCTCTCACGTCTGAGAGTGGTGAATGTCAATGTAGAAATGTAGTGAATTGTGTATACTTCAGAAGGGGTATGCAAATGTTAAATTCATGCGGGTAAAATTAGACTATCCTTAGATATAAAATTTAGGATATGTCCTTTTGAACTTTTATTAGGTGTGTGTGTAATGTAGTTACCATTGAAGAGGTCTGATCTAATGGGGTTATTTGTAAATCTTTCTAGTTAACTTTTAGGGAGCCTAGTAACTGCATGAAAGAACCAGCAGGATTCATGATTCAAAAAGTTGTTGCTCTCCCCCCTCACCTTTGTTTAAATAGGGTCAGACATTAAAAGTCCAGAGTAAGGTCTGTGTACTAGTCCTAGATCTAACTTCAAATATAAATATCCTGAGATAAACAATATAACATTTCTGAACCTCGCTGTTTTCTAAAATGAGTTGAGTTGTGTGAGTCTATTAAGTTCTGCGTGCTTGGTACTGTGACTAGCGCTGCGGATTTAAAAGAAATGAATGACTTAACCACAGCACTAAAAGAGTTCATAGGCTGTTTTCTATGTCTGAAGCTGATGTCTGTAAGTCTCATGAGGCAAACCTTAGTTTCTGAACATTTGATGCATGAAATGGATTTGTCAGAGATGACTAAATAAATTGTTTTTAGCTTCCAATGTTTGGAAATATAAGTATAACAGGCCTTCATTGAGTAGCCAAGTTTCTGAGAAGCAGTCCAGTTTTCCTGTTAATTTCTATTTTAATTTCAGCTATCTCCTGCTGATTACTGACGGCTTGCCTTCAGTTGTGTGGTTCAAAACTGACATTCTGTGCTGTGAACAGTGAGCTTCTCCCGTGTCGGGCAGCTGCAGCTGCAGCGAGGCTGCAGTGAAGGGAGAGAAGAGCATCAGCTATTCTGATCTTGGCCATAACCATCCCCAGCGGAATTCTATTAATGTTAGACTTTTGACTGTCTGTGTTTCTGTTTCTTTTAGGATGAATTTCTATTAACTGAATCATTGTAATAAGGAGTTTCAGTAAGATTAAATTAATTCAGTGAAAGCCACATCTCTGTGAAAGAGGAGAGCCAGAGGTAGATAGTTTCTGCTAATTAAGTTGATAGAAGGATGGATTTCCAACTTGGAATATTGTGGGAAACCATAGTCCACAAAGGGAGTGATCTCTTTCCCTTTTGGACAATATTCTTTCTGCTTTCAGAAAGAGGTCTCTGAATAAGACCTGTCTGCACCTTGTATTTCTGAAAATGCGTCAGTTTTACTCTTACAACTGAATAGGTAGTCTGATTGTGCTATTGCTCCATTGTCTACTTTTGTAAAATTATTTTCTTAACTTCCATCAAGGCAGTACATTGTTTATTGCTCTGTTGGTTATCACAAGTGGTTCTAGGTGCTCACATTACATCAAAGAACATACAGTCCTTGTCCTCTTGGAGCTTATATTATAGTGACCATGTTTCACATTTGGGGAGATTAAAAGAAAATGTACCATGTCAGTGTTTCAGGGAAGGTTAGAAGGATAGTGAAGCCAGGATGAAAGTAAAGATTTGTTATTTTATAAAAGGTGGTCAGGGAAATCCTCTCTCATACATATTTGCTTGAAGAAAGGATGTGTAGGAATAAAATTTTCGAGACCTTACATATCTTGAAATCTTGTTTATACCATAATACTTAATAGTTTCTCTTGGAATAGAATTTTAAGTTGGAAATAATTTCCCTTTGGAATAATGAGGACATTGTTCCATTGTCTTATAGTTTCCAGAATTGCTTTTGAAAAACTTAACAGTGATCCAATTCCTGATTGTTTGTTGTGAATTATTGTTTTGTCTGTGAACTTGTAAGATCATCTTTTTGAGGGAGGGGCGGAAGATGGTGGCGTGAGTAGAGCAGCGGAAATATCCTCCCAAAACAACATATATCTATGAAAATATAACAAAGACAACCCTTCCTAGAATAAAGACCAGAGGACACAGGAAAATATCCAGACCACATCTGCACCTGAGAGAACCCAGCGCCTCGTGAAGGGGGTAAGATACAAGCCCCGGCCCGTGGGAGCCGAGCGCCCCTCCCCCCAGCTCCGGGTGGGAGAAGAGCAGGTAGAGCGGGAGGGAGACGGAGCCCAGGTCTGCCAAAGACCCAGCCCCTGCCATCCGGGCCAGAGTGCAGGGCGCGCGATACTAGGAAAACAGGGCAGCAAGGAGAGTGAGCAGGCACTGGAGGCTTTGCGACAGAGGACATAAGAAAAGCGCGCGACCATTTTTTTTTGCTTTTTTGCTGTTTTGTTTTGGCGAGCGCTTATTGGAAGTCTTAAAGGGATAGGGACCCCAATACTAGGGAAACAGGGCAGAAAGACCGGTGAGCAGAGGCCTGAGGCTGGCACTGGAGAATAAAGAAAAACGAACGACCACCTTTTTTTATTTTTTTAATTAAAAACTTTTTTTTTTTTTTTTTGTTGGGCGATGTTTTGTTTTGGCGGGTGCTTTTTGGAAGTCTTAAAGGGGCAGGGCGGGTCACTTAATCCAGAGGTAGGGAATCCGGGATCTCTGGGCAGCCTAACCCCTGGGCTGCAGGGAGCAGGGAGGCCCCTTACGGAGATAAATAGCCTCCCAGCAGCTCCTGCTCCAACGCGACTCCACCATTTTGGAGTAGCTGCCCGAGCTAGGCCACGCCCATAGCAACAGCGGAGATTAACTCCATAGCAGCCGGGCAGGAAGCAGAAACCCTGTCTGAGCGCAGCTGCGCAGCACAAGCCACTAGAGGTCGCTGTTATCCCAGGAGAGGAGGGCCACAAACCAACAAGAAAGGAAGTCCTTCCAGCCGTCACTCGTCCCAGTTCTGCAGACTATTACTATCACCATGAAAAGGCAAAGCTACAGGCAGACAAAGATCACAGAGACAACACCAGAGAAGGAGACAGACCTAACCAGTCTCCCTGAAAAAGAATTCAAAATAAGAATCATAAACATGCTGACAGAGATGCAGAGAAATACGCAAGAGAAATGGGATGAAGTCCGGAAGGAGATCACAGATGCCAGAAAGGAGATCGCAGAAATGAAACAAACTCTGGAAGGGTTTATAAGCAGAATGGATAGAATGCAAGAGGCCATTGATGGAATTGAAATCAGAGAACAGGAACGCATAGAAGCTGATATAGAGAGAGACAAAAGGATCTCCAGGAATGAAACAATATTAAGAGAACTGTGTGACCAATCCAAAAGGAACAATATCCGTATTATAGGGGTCCCAGAAGAAGAAGAGAGAGGAAAAGAGATGGAAAGTATCTTAGAAGAACTAATTGCTGAAAACTTCCCCACACTGGGGGAGGAAGTAATCGAACAGACCACAGAAATACACAGAAACCCCAACAGAAAGGATCCAAGAAGGGCAACACCAAGACACATAATAATTAAAATGGCAAAGATCAAGGACAAGGAAAGAGTGTTAAAGGCAGCTAGAGAGAAAAAGGTCACCTATAAAGGGAAACCCATCAGGCTAACGTCAGATTTCTCAACAGAAACCCTACAGGCCAGAAAGAATGGCATGATATATTTAATACAATGAAACAGAAGGGCCTTGAACCAAGGATACTCTATCCAGCACGACTATCATTCAAATATGACGGTGGGATTAAATAATTCCCAGACAAACAAAAGCTGAGGGAATTTGCTTTCCACAAACCACCTCTACAGAATATCTTACAGGGACTGCTCTAGATGGGAGTACTCCTAGAAAGAGCACAGCACAAAACACCCAACATATGAAGAATCGAGGAGGAGGAACAAGTAGGGAGAGAAGAAAAGAATCTCCAGACAGTGTATATAACAGCTCAATACACGAGCTAAGTTAGGCAGTAAGATACTAAAGAGGCTAACCTTGAACCTTTGGTAACCACGAATTTAAAGCCTGCAATGGCAATAAGTACATATCTTTCAATAGTCACCCTAAATGTTAATGGGTTGAATGCACCAATCAAAAGACACAGAGTAACAGAATGGATAAAAAAGCAAGACCCATCTATATGCTGCATACAAGAAACTCACCTCAAACCCAAAGATATGTACAGACTAAAAGTCAAGGGATGGAAAAACATATTTCAAGCAAACAACAGTGAGAAGAAAGCAGGGGTTGCAGTACTAATATCAGACAAAATAGACTTCAAAACAAAGAAAGTAACAAGAGTTAAAGAAGGACACTACGTAATGATAAAGGGCTCAGTCAAACAAGAGGATATAACCATTCTAAATATATATGCACCCAACACAGGAGCACCAGCATATGTGAAACAAATACTAACAGAACTAAAGGGGGATATAGACTGCAATGCATTCATTCTAGGAGACTTCAACACACCACTCACCCTAAAGGATAGATCCACTGGGCAGAAAATAAGTAAGGACACGGAAGCACTGAACAACACAGTAGAGCAGATGGACCTAATAGACATCTATAGAACTCTACATCCAAAAGCAGCGGGATATACATTCTTCTCAAGTGCACATGGAACATTCTCCAGAATAGACCACATACTAGGCCACAAAAAGAGCCTCAGAAAATTCCAAAAGATTGAAATCCTACCAACCAACTTTTCAGACCACAGAGGCATAAAATTAGAAATAAACTGTACAAAGAAAGCAAAGAGGCTCACAAACACATGGAGGCTCAACAACACGCTCCTAAATAATCAATAGATCAATGACCAAATCAAAATGGGGATCCAGCAATATATGGAAACAAATGACAACAATAACACTAAGCCCCAACTTCTGTGGGACACAGCAAAAGCAGTCTTAAGAGGAAAGTATATAGCAATCCAAGCATATTTAAAAAAGGAAGAGCAATCCCAAATGAATGGTCTAATGTCACAATTATCGAAGTTGGAAAAAGAAGAACAGATGAGGCCTAAGGTCAGCAAAAGGAGGGACATAATAAAGATCAGAGAAGAAATAAATAAAATTGAGAAGAATAAAACAATAGCAAAAATCAATGAAACCAAGAGCTGGTTCTTCGAGAAAATAAACAAAATAGATAAGCCTCTAGCCAGACTTATTAAGAAGAAAAGAGAGTCAACACAAATCAACAGTATCAGAAACGAGAAAGGAAAAATCATGACAGACCCCACGGAAATGCAAAGAATTATTGGAGAATACTTTGAAAACCTATATGCTAACAAGCTGGGAAACCTAGGAGAAATGGACAACTTCCTAGAAAAATAAAACCTTCCAAGATTGACCCAGGAAGAAACAGAAAATCTAAACAGACCAATGACCAGCAACGAAATTGAAGCGGTAATCAAAAAACTATCAAAGAACAAAACCCCCGGGCCAGATGGATTTACCTCGGAATTTTATCAGACATACAGGGAAGACATAATACCCATTCTCCTTAAAGTTTTCCAAAAAATAGAGGAGGAGGGGATACTCCCAAACTCATTCTATGAAGCTAACATCACCCTAATACCAAAACCAGGCAAAGACCCCACCAAAAAAGAAAACTACAGACCAATATCCCTGATGAACGTAGATGCAAAAATACTCAACAAAATATTAGCAAACCGAATTCAAAAACACATCAAAAGGATCATACACCATGACCAAGTGGGATTCATCCCAGGGATGCAAGGATGGTACAACATTCGAAAGTCCATCAACATCATCCACCACATCAACAAAAAGAAAGACAAAAACCACATGATCATCTCCATAGATGCTAAAAAAGCATTTGACAAAGTTCAACATCCATTCATGTTAAAAACTCTCAGCAAAATGGGAATAGAGGGCAAGTACCTCAACATAATAAAGGCCATCTATGATAAACCCACAGCCAACATTATATTGAACAGCGAGAAGCTGAAAGCATTTCCTCTGAGATCGGGAACTAGACAGGGATGCCCACTCTCTCCACTGTTATTTAACGTAGTACTGGAGGTCCTAGCCACGGCAGTCAGACAAAATAAAGAAATACAAGGAATCCAGATTGGTAAAGAAGAAGTTAAACTGTCACTATTTGCAGATGACATGATACTGTACATAAAAAACCCTAAAGACTCCACCCCAAAACTACTAGAACTGATATCGGAATACAGCAAAGTTGCAGGATACAAAATCAACACACAGAAATCTGTGGCTTTCCTATATACTAACAATGAACCAACAGAAAGAGAAATCAGGAAAACAACTCCATTCACAATTGCATCAAAACAAATTAAATACCTAGGAATAAACCTAACCAAAGAAGTGAAAGACTTATACTCTGAAAACTACAAGTCACTCTTAAGAGAAATTAAAGGGGACACTAACAAATGGAAACTCATCCCATGCTCGTGGCTAGGAAGAATTAATATCGTCAAAATGGCCATCCTGCCCAAAGCAATATACATATTTGATGCAATCCCTATGAAACTACCAGCAACATTCTTCAATGAACTGGAACAAATAATTCAAAAATTCATATGGAAACACCAAAGACCCCGAATAGCCAAAGCAATCCTGAGAAAGAAGAATAAAGTAGGGGGGATCTCACTCCCCAACTTCAAGCTCTACTATAAAGCCATAGTAATCAAGACAATTTGGTACTGGCACAAGAGCAGAGCCACAGACCAATGGAACAGACTAGAGAATCCAGACATTAACCCAGACATATATGGTCAATTAATATTTGATAAAGGAGCCATGGACATACAATGGCAAAATGACAGTCTCTTCAACAGGTGGTGCTGGCAAAACTGGACAGTTACATGTAGGAGAATGAAACTGGACCATTGTCTAACCCCAAATACAAAAGTAAACTCAAAATGGATCAAAGACCTGAATGTAAGCCATGAAACCATTAAACTCTTGGAAGAAAACAGGCAAAAACCTCTTAGACATAAACATGAGTGACCTTTCTTGAACATACCTCCCCGGGCAAGGAAAACAACAGCAAAAATGAGTAAGTGGGACTATATTAAGCTGAAAAACTTCTGTACAGCAAAAGACACCATCAATAGAACAAGAAGGATCCCTACAGTATTGGAGAATATATTTGAAAATGACACATCCGATAAAGGCTTGACGTCCAGAATATATAAGGAGCTCACATGCCTCAACAAACAAAAAACAAATAACCCAATTAAAAAATGGGCAGAGGAACTGAACAGACAGTTCTCCAAAAAAGAAATACACATGGCCAACAGACACATGAAAAGATGCCCCACATCGCTAATTATCAGAGAAATGCAAATTAAAACTACAGTGAGGTATCACCTCACACCAGTAAGGATGGCTGCCATCCAAAAGACAAACAACAACAAATGTTGGCGAGGCTGTGGAGAAAGGGGAACCCTCCTACACTGCTGGTGGGAATGTAAGTTAGTTCAACCATTGTGGAAAGCAGTATGGAGGTACATCAAAATGCTCAAAACAGACTTACCATTTGACCCAGGAATTGCACTCCTAGGAATTTACCCTAAGAACGCAGCAATCAAGTTTGAGAAAGACAGATGCACCCCTATGTTTACTGCAGCACTATTTACAATAGCCAAGAATTGGAAGCAACCTAAATGTCCATCGATAGATGAATGGATAAAGAAGATGTGGTACATATACACAACGGAATACTACTCAGCCATAAGAAAAGGTAAATCCAATCATTTGCAGTAACATGGATGGGGCTGGAGGGTATTATGCTCAGTGAAACAAGCCAAGCAGAGAAAGAGAAATACCAAATGATTTCACTTATCTGTGGAATATAAGAACAAAGGAAAAACTGAAGGAACAAAACAGCAGCAGAATCACAGAACTCAAGAATGGACTAACAGGTACCAAAGGGAAAGGGACTGGGGAGGATGGGTGGGTAGGGAGGGATAAGGGGGGGTAGAAGTAGGGGGGAATCAAGATTAACATGCATGGGGGAGTAGGAGAAAAGGGAGGGCTGTACAACACAGAGAAGGCAAGTAGTGATTCTACAACATTTTGCTATGCTGATGGACAGTGACTGTAAAGGGGTTTATAGGGGAGACCTGGTATAGGGGAGAGCCTAGTAAACATAATATTCGTCATGTAAGTGTAGATTAGTGATACCAAAAACAAAGCAAAAAAAAAAAAAAAAGGGCAGCTCCTGTGTGGTAACCTCCAACGAGTTCTACACAAGGGTATAAAGGGCATATAAAAGTGTAGGCAAAGTGTCTGTTTGTGTTTATACAGAGGATCAAAGCCTAATTGGGCTACCCCGAAAATGAACTAAGATACGATATGAAAAAGAACTTCCAACATCTGCACTCTCTGGAAGACTCATGCCAGAAGATGATCATCAAAAAACCCCAACAAAGATCCATGCATTGCTACAGCTGTAGATGCACTCATCCCACCAGTTCCTGGACTTGCCATGGGAATGAGAAGGAGATATCTAAGCTGGCTTGTGCATACAGTAAAACAACAAATCTGACTGGATCTATACTGTTGGAACTCAACCAAGAATTTGGAGAAGTGCAAATTGTAGCGCTCCAAAGTCTTACAACTACAGACTATTTACTGTTAAAAGAACATATGGCATGTGAACAGTCCCCAGGAATGGGTTGTTTTAATTTGTCTGATTTCTCTCAGACTGTTCAAGTTCAGTTGGACAATATCCACCATATCATAGATAAGTTTTCACAAATGCCTAAGGTGCCTTAATGGTTTTCTTGGTTTCACTGGAGATGGCTGGTAATTACAGATCTGCTTTGGTTATGTAACTATACTCCTATTATGTTAATGTGTGTGCGCAATTTAAGTAGTAGCTTAAAACCTATATATGCTGAAGTTACTCTACAAGAAGATATGTCAAAGAAATAATCAATCTTCCCATGTTTTCTTCCGCCTGCTACTTCTATAGCTTTTCTTCTTCCTTCCTAATTACAACCCTTAAATAGAATTCGTGCCTCATATCAAATTTACCGAGTATCATAATTCTTCCAAGTGGTAAAGATACCTCAAGACAAATGCTGGGCATAGAAGCCACAGGGCATAAATATGCAAAGAAGTAAAAAGCTAACCTTTTCAAACAATAAGGCTTCCCTCTCACTTACCAACTTCACATTTCCCTGTATGGCCCTGGAAGATGACTGGTTAGCCAGAGATGGGTAAGATTCCTCAAGGGAGGAACAACCTAAAACAGGCACAGTCGCAGGGGGGCCATCAGGTGAGAAATTGGGGATCAACAGAGGTGAGGTTTAGAACCTCACCCCCCCCCGTTCTGAGAGAAATCTTCTGCATACGTGGATGTTTTATTGCCCTGGTCTAGCTTGGATTAACACATAGTCTACAGGCACACACCTGATCATCTACATTTGCTCTCTTACAACACTAAACTATGTTTTCTACCTTTATCTTGTATCTACCTACCACTTCAGCATTTTATTAAAAAGAATAATAATAAAGAGAGAAATGTGGTATCCACATATAAATCAAGTATAAAAAGCAAATGAGTATTCATATTTGAACTGACTGTTTAGAGTTCATAATGCATGAGCAAAACCGAAAGTTTCTGTGATGACTGCCCTTGTACTGTTCACCATGTAACTTATTCATTATGTAAGAATTTGTTCTACATGTAAGAACTTGTTTGTTATGCCTCAGAAGATTGGAGACTGATGAAAATTAGGCTTGGGGTGGATTAATGATTGTGCATTGAGCATTGACTCCCCTATACAAAATTTTATTGTCGTTAACAACCATTTGATCAATAAATATGAGAGATGCCCTCACAAAAAAAAGAAAAAAAAAAAAAGGACCGACTTCCAATGGTAAAAGAAATAAGTAACCGGGATGTAATGTATAGCATAAGGAATATAGTCAAGATATTGTAACAGCTTGGTACGGTGATAGCTGGAACCTAGAATTATGTATATAAATGTTCTACCACTGTGTTGTACACTTGAAACTAATGTAATGTAATACTGTGCATCAACTACCCTTCAATAAAAAATAATTACTAAAAATAAAATAAAATAAAATAAAATCTGTAATAAGAAACTTAAAAAAAAAAAAGATCATCTTTTTGTCTCCAGTGTTCTGAAATGTCACAGTGAGGTGCTTGGTTGTAGGTCCATTTTGTTTCATGGTGCTGGGCTACTTATGGGCCCATTTAATCTGTAAATTCATATCCTTTGGTTCTAGGAAATTGCTTTGAATTACTTAGTTGATGGTCTCCTCAATTTTCTGCCTTCTCTTTCATGAATGTCTTTTATTCATATATTGACCCTTCTGGGATTGGCTCTCTGATTTTCTTTTCTTTTTTATTCTTCTGTTTCCCACATCTTTGTCTTTCTGCTCTGTTTTCTAGGGTACTTTATAAACTTTCTCTTCAAACCTTTTTTTTTTTTGCTATTGTATTTTTGATATCTATGAGTTAATCTTGTTCCCTGATTTTTCCTTTTAAAATAGCACCTGTCTCTTATTTTTTTTATTTTACAATGTCTGTCTTAGGTTTCCGAGAAAAACAAATTTTGTTATTTTCTTTCTGTTCATATAGTTTCTTTTTTCCTCCAAGTGTTTGCTGTTGGTTGTGTATAATTTCTTCTCTACTTTATGTTAGGAAGTTTCTTTAGTTGATTGCTAGATATACCTGGTTGTCAGTTTCTAGTTAAGAGTAAGTAACTAAGTATGAGACCAAATGGAATTTAAGCCAGTAGGTGACATCTGTGAGCTGTGAGTCTCACTGTGGAAGAGTGACCTGACTGTGTTCTTTCATTGGAGATTCCCAGTTTTTTACCTTTACTCAGGAATTGATAGAGTTCCAGGAGAAGATTTTTCCAATCTTCTACCCAGATGGAAAAGGCCTGATTGCCATAGTTTTGGTCTCCTGGGTACAGAAGACTGAGAGGTGTGTCAGTATACAGAATGCATATATTGATTTAATTAACTTTTAGTGTGGCGGTCCTGTCCTCAACTGTACCTAGGGTTGTTAAGCCTAGAAACCCTCTGATTTACTTAGTTCATCAATGGGCTAAGGCTCTATATTTCTGCTTACCCAGTAACATAGAATATGAGATGAGATATAGGAATTGAATTGTTTCTTAAGACACTTCAACGGATCACCATTATTTTAGCTCCAGTCACACCACTTTCAGGTTTCCTTGTGCAATCATTTCCTGAGTCTTTAAGCGATTCTTCAGGATAGATTATATTGAGTCAAGTCATTTTCCATTGCCAAGGCTTCAGGTTTCTCAAGTTGATTGAGGTTTGTATTTCAGCAGTTAGATTTTTGGTTTTTAAGTTCACTAATTCGTTCTTTTTCCCATTTCCTGTACTTTTTTCTTAGATGTGATATACTTCCTTGTTTCTGGGAAGATTATTAGACAAGAATATTTACCTCTAGATGTTCCTTTTTTCTCATCATTGTTTTCCTTTAAATACTTGAACATATAACTCTTTAACATCTGTGTCTGATAATTCCACAGTGTTTATTATTCCTGCATCTCCATCTGTTTGTTTTTCTTCTGGGTATAAATTACATTTTCCTGCTTCTTGGTATGTCTAATACAGGCATGCCTCAGAAATATTTCAGTTTGGTTCCAGACCACTGGAGTAAAGCAAAGTTTGCAATAGAGCGAATCAAATGAATGTTTTGGTTTACCAGGGTATATACAAGTTAATTTAAACTATACCTTAGTCTTTTAAGTGTGCAAGAGTATTATGTCAGAAAATAAATACTACATATACCTTTATTAAAAAATACTTTATTGCTAAATATGCTAACCATCATCTGAGCTTTCAGCAAGTCATAATCACTGATCATAGGTCACTGTAACGAATACAATAATAATGCAAAAGTTTGTAATGTGAGAATTATGAAAATGTGATAGAGACATAAAGTAAGCAGATGTTTGTGGGAAAATGGCACCAATAAACTTGCTTGATGCAGGGTTGTCACAATCTTTCAATTTTTAAAAAATGCAGTATCTGTAAAACTTAAGAAAGCAGCGACCAATAAGACAAGGCATGCCTGTAACTTTTCTTTTTCCCTGGATACTGGTCATTGTCAACATTACATTGTCAGGTATCTGGATTTTGTTGTCCTCCTTTAAAGAATTTTGAGCTTTGGAAGGTAGTTAAATGACTTACAGTTCTGTTTGCTTTTTTCAAGTTTTGCTAGGGTGGGTATTAAAATATAATCATTACACTAGAGATAGTTTCTAGCCTCACTACTAAGGTATGGTCCTGCTAAGGTCTCCACTGAATATCTTGAATGTTTAATGAAAACTCTGCACTTTGGCTGGTGGAAATCTGATTGATTCTATGACCTATGTGAGCTCTGGGAACCATTCAGCTCACACTTCCCTAGTCATTCTTTGCCCAGCTTTGTAAAATTTGACCCAGTGCCCACACATCTTAGTGTCTAGCAAAGACTTAGTGACATTCCTGTGTAAATTGAGCTTTAGTTTTCTACACAGCTTCCTTCTCTCTGGAACTTTGCCCCACACCTTCCAGAAACCTCAGATTTCTTGAATTCTAATTTCTGTCTCCTCTACTCAGCAAGGCAGGTATGCTCTGCTTGGGATCTATGTCCCTGTTTTGCACTCCAGAATGTGTCTCACAACAGAAAGCCAGGAGATCATAGGCCTCATCTCATTCATTTCCCCTCTCAGGCACCACAGTCCTATGTTGCCTGTTGTCCAGTAACTGAATACAGTTTTATATATTTTGGCCAGTTTTCTAGTTGTTTTAAATGAAAGGTACATATGGATCCTGTTACATTATAGCTGGAAGCAGTAGTCAACATACTTAGTTTGAAATTCTATTCTGATTATATTTTAAGTCTTTCTTTGGTTGTGTTCATTTGTTTAACTTGTCTTCTGTCTTGAACAGGCTTTACATTCCTCAAGATTTTGCTCATTCTTTCATTGTATATGCATATTTAATACTGAAATTCCTTATTGTCTATCTCTTCTGCTTCTGGACTGCTTGGGAAGAGGGCTAAGACCTGCCATTGGAGTTTTTACGTGTTTTTTAGTGGCAGTAAAAGAGCGAGTAGAATATATTTCTGGGCTACATATCCTGGTGGCTGATCTTCTGGGAACCAAAGCTTCCCTTTCTAAGTGTCACCAGCTACTGAGGATTCTGCCCTGTCTCTAAGGTCTTAATATGCATTATTCCCTCCTGGTGTCATAGGCCCTCGGTCACTGCCAGGTGTATTGGTGGGGAATGAATATGGGCTCATTTGACTTGGCTGCACCCACTGTGGTAGTCCAAGTAACAGTGCTGTTCACTTTCCCTTCCTGTTCCTGTATTCCACCTGTGGCCAAGGGGCAATGGCAAATCTGTTGCTGTTTTGTGTGTGTCTCTTACTTTGGAAGATCCATGTTCATCTCAGCCTGTTATTTTCCTCTTCATATTTTTAATTTGTTTTAGGTAACAGAGTATTCGCAGTTTCTAGCTCTTCAATTCCTTTTGTTCTTGTGTGACCACTAATTAATTTTCTGTCATTTCCAGGATTTGATGTAGATGGGGGAAACTAGCCAGTTCTCAGTCTGCCACCTTGAAACAGGCAGGATAATCCCTTTTGAGCCTGTCTCTGATCAACCATTTTTTTTGGTATCATTAATCTACAATTACATGAAGAATATTATCTTTACTAGGCTCCCCCCTTCACCAAGTACTCCCCACAAACCCCATTACAATCACTGTCCATCAGTGTAGTAAGATGCTATAGAATCACTACTTGTCTTCTCTGTGTTGTACAGCCCTCCCTGTGCCCCCACATTATACATGCTAATTGTAATGCCCCTTTTCTTTTTCCCCACCCTTATCCCTCCCTTCCCACCCATTCTCCCCAGTCCCTTTCCCTTTGTTAACTGTTAGTAAAATCTTGGGTTCTGTGATTCTGCTACTGTTTCATTCCTTCAGTTTTTCTTTGTTCTTATACTTCACATATGAGAGAAATCAGTTGCTACTTGTCTTTCTCCGCCTGGCTTATTTCACTGAGCATAATACCCTCTAGCTCCATCCATATTGCTGCAAATGGTAGGATTTGTTTTCTTCTTATGGCTGAATACTATTCCATTGTGTATATGTACCACATCTTCTTTATCCATTCATCTACTGATGGACACTTAGGTTGCTTCCATTTCTTGGCTACTGTAAATAGTGCTGCGATAAACATAGGGGTGTATCTGTCTTTTTCAAACTGGGCTGCTGTATTCTTAGGGTACATTCCTAGAAGTGGTATTCCTGGGTCAAATGATATTTCTATTTTGAGCTTTTTGAGGAACCTCCATATTGCTTTCCACAATGGTTGAACTAATTTACATTCCCACCAGCAGTGTAGGAGGGTTCCCCTTTCTCCACAACCTCGCCAACATTTGCTGTTGTTGGTCTTCTGGATGGTGGCGATCCTTACTGGTGTGAGGTGATATCTCATTGTGGTTTTGATTTGCATTTCTCTGATGAGTAGCAATGTGGAGCATCTTTTCATGTGTCTGTTGGCCATCTGAATTTCTTCTTTGGAGAACTGTCTGTTCAGCTCCTCTGCCCATTTTTTATTTGCATTATTGCTTTTTGTTTGTTTTCTCAACCATTTTTAAACGGATATGCTTTCCACTATTACCAGGGTTTCAGTGTGTGTGTGTGTGTGTGTGTGTCTGTGTCTGTGTGTGTTTGCGTGCGTGTGTGTGTGTGTGTTAATAAATATCCAGTTTCACTGTTGGTAAACATTAAATAGCATAACATTTTCCCTTGGCTTCTTTATCCCGTGTGGGCCAATTTATTTGGCTCTTCATTCAAGAAATAATTATTGGGGCTCTTATCTAGGTACTTGAGGAGGAGGGTACTATCTAAAGGGAGAATTAAAGATATAACTATGCTATAATACTATAATAGGTGATGTGATAAGAGCTATTAGATAGTACAAGAAAAGTTTTGCAGAAAGTTAAGTTAAATAGACAGTCCTTAACAAGCAGAGATAATATTTGCAGGGTGTAGAGTCACAAACTCAGTGGCAATGTAGTACCTGGTGAAAGTTGCCAGTGACCTAATGGCTGAATCTACTTGCTTCTTTTTAGTCCTTCTTTGTCTTCACTGAGGCGAGTTGACACTTAGCAAGCACTCTCTTTCTCTTGGAAATTCTCTTCTGTGACAGGTTTCTTTTCCTGCTTTTAAGACTTATCTTTCTGTCTCATTTTCCTGTCCCCTACCAGTTCTAGACATTCTGTCAATGTCTGTGTCTGTATTCCAATGGCTTCAATGTCTCTAGGAAGATGATTCACAAATCTTTGACCTGAGCTTTCACATTAGGCTGAACTCCAGATCCTTACTTACTGCTGCTTTGATTATCTGGAAAATGAATTACAAATCTGAGCCCTTTAATTCTCATCTTCTAAATAGGCTCTTCCTGTGTTCAGAAGTCTGTCACCAGTCTCTCCATTCTTATCACTGCAGAGTATCTTTGACTCATCTTTCTTCTTTATGTTTATTTCATCTGCTCTCCTTATATTTCCATTGTCTAACCCTAATTTAGGCCCTCATTAATTCATTTCCAGCTCATGAGTGGCATTTCACATGCTTTCCTGCGTCTGGTATTTCCTTTATGGGTCTATCCTATGCACAGGTGCCAGTTTCATCTAAAGCTGGTGCATTTATATTCTCATGGTTTTCTCTGGTGCAAAGTTCCATTATCAGTTAATGTAGCTTTCTCCTACTCCACTGTGATTTCCTCAAGGGCAGGACGTACCTTACTCCTTTTTCATATCTTCAGTACCAAGTTAACTGTCTGGCACATAATAGGCACTCAGTAGTTGAGTGAATGAGCTAGGACTTGTTTTGTTTCTAAGGTGTATTATGTTTTTTATTAAGGTATCGATATACAATCTTATGAAGGTTTCACATGAGCAGCATTGTGGTTACAACATTCACTCATATTATTGGATCCCCCCCTTAACCCATTGCTGTCACTGTCTGTCCATCAGCATAGTCAGATGCTGTAGAGTCACTACTTGTCTTCTCCATGCTGTTCTGCCTTCCTTTGACCCACCTACATTATGTGTGCTAATTGTAGTGTCCCTTATCGCTCCCTACATACCCACCCTCCCCAATCCCTTCCCTTTGGTAACTTCTAGTCCCTTCTTGGAGTCTGTGAGTCTGCTGCTGTTTTGTTCCTTCAGTTTTGCTTTGTTGTTATACTCCACAAACAAGGGAAATTATTTGGTACTTGTCTTTCTTCTCCTGGCTTATTTCACTGAGCAAAATAGTCTCCAGCTCCATCCATGTTGTTGCAAATGATAGGATTTGTCTTCTTCTTATGGCTGAATAATATTCCATTGTGTATATGTATCACCTCTTCTTTATTATTTCATCTACTGATGGACACTTAGGCTGCTTCCATATCTTGGCTATTGTATATAGTGCTGTGATAAACATAGGGATACATATGTCTTTTTGAATCTGGGATCTTGTTTTCTTTGGGTAAATTCTTAGGAGTGGAATTCCTGGGTCAAATGATATTTCTATTTTTAGTTTTTTGAGGAACCTCTACATTGCTTTCCACAAAATGGTTGAATTAATTTACATTCCCACCAACAGTGTAGGAATTTTCCCCTTTCTCCACATCCTCACCAGCATTTGTTGTTCCTTGTCTTTTGGATGTTGACCATCCTAACTGGTGTGAGGTGATATCTCATTGTGGTTTTAATTTGCATTTCTCTGATAATTAGTGATGTGAAGAAGCATCTTTTCATGTGCCCGTTGGCCATCTGAATTTCTTCTTTGGAGAAGTGTCTGTTCAGATCCTCCACCCATTTTTTAATCAGGTTGTTTGCTTGTTGGGTGTTGAGGCATGTGAGCTCTTTACATATTTTGGATGTTAACCCCTTATCGGGTATGTCATTTACAAATATATTCTCCCATACTGTAGGATGCCTTTTTGTTCTGCTGATGGTGTCCGTTGCTGTTCAGAAGCTTTTTAGTTGGGTGTAGTCCCATTTCATTTTTCTTTTGTTTCCCTTGCCCGAGGAGATGCGTTCAGGAAAAAATTGCTCATGTATACATTCAAGAGATTTTTGCCTATGTTTTCTTCTAAGAGTTTTTTGGTTTCATGACTTGCATTCAGGTCTTTGATCCATTTCGTGTTCAATTTTGTGTATGGATTTAGACAATAATTCTAAGGTATATTATTTTTAAGATGTAGACTAGTCAGGCAGTCATTACTGGTATATAAATAGATTTTATTTTCAAAAACTTTCTGATAATGGACTATTAAATTTTGAATATTGATTTAACTGATTCATAAAAAGTAGGCAGTACCTTGAGAATCAAAAAACCCATTTTCATCATAGTAAGACAATATATTTAATGTTTGTCACAGTGTCAAACAAATATATGAAATTCTGTTTTCACTAAAGGCACTGAGAAAAAGGGAAACATTATTTTAACATATTGGATACATGGCATACAGCTCATTTTCTAAGTGACTGCTGTCAGCATTTCTGCTAAAAGAGCAGTATTATAATCATTGATTTCAGAAAATGCAAATATGCTTGGAATGAGAAAAGCTCTGTTACATACTCACCTGTCAGTTTATTTCCAAATTTATATTCTAAATGTACAGTATGTGCATGTATGTACATGCTGCGAAATATGAAGAAATCTTAAGAAGAGGAAAACTGAAAGATTCAGAAACTGTCATGTTTTCCTTCCATTAATTTAAGGAATTTGTCTAAAAAACCTAACACTGTTTTCTTGATTAACTCACTTAAAAGCTTTCTGGGCCTCTATTATTTGTTTTTAATATAATATAAATAGCATAGTTAAAAAGAAATTAGAACCATGAAACCCATTTTCATTTTGTGTTCATTCTTCACTTACATATTTTTCCTTTTTTAAAATGTGTGTATAATTTATTACAGTGAAGTACACAATCCTTAATTTTAGAGCTTGATGAATTTTCTACATATGTATCCTCATAGATAACCATCTTCTAGTGCAGGCTATAGAACATTTCCATCATCCTGACCCTCATGCTCCCTCCCACTCAGTATCACCACAAGAGTGATCCTTAGCCCATGTCCATCACCATAGTTTGCTTATTTTATAATTTCTGATAACTTCAATAATGCTCTTTTGTGTCTACTTCTGTTATTCAACCTTATGTCTGTGAGATTCATCCGTGATCTTCATTGCTTATTATATATTTTTAAGTTTACCTTTTTTCACAAAACTAACACATGTATTGAGGACATTTAGAAAATATGTAAAAGGTGAGGAGAAAGGAGAAAGAGACCTTTAGTACCCCAAGACAAATGTTCCTAAGCTTTGTTTACTTCCACTTCTATTCTTGATATATACATGTAGTTTTCTATATTTGAAATGATAATATATGTTACTATGTATCCATTTCTTACAACATAGCATGTAAATATTTTTACAGTCACCAGAAAGGCCAGTTGTCTTTCTGCTTAGCTCTGGCTGAAATTACTAATGAGCTGGGATTTTCATTTTTTTCAGTTGTAATTCATCGGATGTTGTGTGTCACTCACTGTTCCAGTCACTGTTCTAGGTGCTAAGAGAAGAGAGAGAGGGCAAGACAGGCAAGCTCCCTGCACTTATGGAGGTTGCATTCTATACTGGGGAGCAGTGGACATCAACCAATGAAAAGTAAAGAAGGAATTGTCAGGTAGCAGTAAGCACTGTGAAGAAGATATGTGGACTTAAAGCTGCAGGACTTTCATATACAGTTGGTAGTGTATTACCAAGTAATGTCAAAATACCCCATGATCCAGAAATTTCACTCTGCTTCATGTACGTATAAATCAGGATGCACTTAAAAGAATGTTCATGGCAATATTATTTTTAATAGTGCCAAATTGGAAACACCAAATGTCCACCAACAGTAGAATGGATAAATGAGTTGTAGTGTATTCAGCTGAAATACTGTACAGCCACAGAAACAATGTGCTGCACTCTGTGATTGATTCTTATGAACATTCCACTGAGGGAAGGAAAACAAATGAAGAAGAACACATTCTATTTATAAAAATCCCAAAACTAGGTAAAAACTAAGCTATATTGCTTGAGGATACATACTTAGATAGTAAAATTATTCTAAAAAGAGAGAGAGAGAGAGAAGCAAAAAAGTAAAAGTCAGAATAGGGTTTCCTCTGGGGAAACTGAGTGGTAGTGACCAGGAGGGTGAATGTTGGGGAGGTGCTTCTCAAATGCTGGAAATGTTCCATTCTTGACCTTAATAGCAGTTATATAGCAGTCTGTAATGATTGATTAAACTACATATTTACATTTTAGGCACTTCTCCATTTGTGATTTATATTTCAAAGAAATGGGATGATGGTATAAGTATAGTGTGTGTGTGTGTGTGTGTGTGTGTGTGTGTGTGTGTGTGTGTGATTTGACAGCCTCATACAGTTGACATACATTTCCTCATATCTCTTTGTAATCCTTCCCTCCCGCCTCTTCCTCCGTAACCCCTCGGCCCTGGGCAATCACTGATCTGCATTCTGTCACTATAAATGAGCTTTCAGAATTCCAGAATTCTATTTAATGGAATCATATAGTATGTCCTCTTAATTTGTCTGGTTTCTTTTACTCAGCACAATCATGCTGAGACTTATCCTTGACACTGCATTTGACAGTAGTTCATTTCTTTTGATGCTGAGTTGTATTTGCTGTTTGGCCATCCCACAATTTGTTTATCCATTCTCCTAGCTGGTGGATATTTGGGTTGTTTCCAGTTTCTGGCTATTACAAATAAAATTGTTACAAACATTCATGTATAAATCTGTGTGTGGATACATGCTTACTTTTCTCTTGGCTAAATACCTATGAATGGAATAGCTGGATCATATGATAGATGTTTATTTAACTTTCTAAGAAATACAAGTGTATTCTTGTATCTCTCTAATACTTTATGAAAGTATTCTCAAGTCAGTTAATATATTCCTATAAAATTATTTTAAATGACTGTGTAGATGATGTGTTTAACCAATTATTTCTAGGTAGTCATTTAGTGTTTTCCATTACTACAAACAATATTATGATGAATTTACTTGAAACTAAATCTTTGAACATGTTCTTACTTACTTCTTTAAGATAAATGACTAGAAATCAAAGCTTGGCCAAACATTAAAGCTTTTGTTATAGATTGCCTTCTAGACATATGACAAATTAAGTCTTTATCAATGAGAACTTTTCATTTGTGTTCTAGATTTATGTCAGATACAGTTAGTCAAAACTGTATGTTAGATAGTCAAAATACTCCTTTTGTGTAATGAAGCATTTTTTATTTTACTTTATTTAGAATTTATAGATGAAAATAAGTCTAGTCTTAAAACTCGTTTATTCTATTCATATTATATAGTAAATGAAATTTATCTTTCTGAATAAAGTGTACCTATGAAAGAATTACCCTTGGAATTAGGGGATCTGTAAAAAGATAAATTGTGAAGAGATAAAAGATAAATAAGTTGTAGAATAGTAATATACGCTATGATGGCATTTATGTTTTCAAATAAATATTTTTACTAATTAATGCTTTACTATTTAAAGCAGTTTATATAATGTATGGTTCCTATTGAGAGGTGATAGATGATTGCTACATTTACATAGCAAATATATTTATACATATTTATTTTCATTCTGCATACATACTTTCATAGACTTAAAGAAAAATTTAGAAAATATGAATTGCTATACTGTGATGTGTCTAATGGATGGGATTACAGGCAAATTTTCTTTGTACTTTGTTTCTTCTGTGTTTGAAGTTTTTTCACAATGAGTATACACAGCTTTAACTATTGGAGAAAATATTATATTTTCTTTTGGAGAAATATAAGAGAGCTCTGCAGTTATGTTCAGAAGACATTTTAGAATGTAGATCTTTTGGAGAAGGTCCAGCTTAGATAAGAGGCTATGACAAGTGTATCCTAGTGCTGGAATATATGTCTTCTTTACCAATCTTGGCTTTCCAGTCATTGTTTGTGTTCCTGAATTGGTAGTCAGCAAAATGAATACTTTTTATTCTTCCCTAAATTCTGTCATGCTACACATATATTGTAACTGATATGTTATGTAGCTTGTCAGTTCTAGCTTTCTAGCACTGGTTATATTTCAGCATACTGCAGCTGGTTCAGGGAGTGTCACATAGTTTCACTCTTTTTTTTCTGTACATTTGTCTCTCCATCTGTGTGTTCAGCATTTTGTTGGTGCTTGCACATATTCCATGTATCTATCTATACTCTCACTTTGAATTGGTTAGTCATGCACTGTGTACAGTTTAGCTGGTGACCATTGTGTTCTAAAATAATATTGTTGAAAATATGTAACAAATAATTTCTTCCCAGATTGGATAACTTTTATCTTCAAAGATAACTATAGGTAGCCAAGTGAAAATATTTGAATACCCAAAGTTTATGGTACTGTAGTGGAAAAGTCACTTAAATAGATACCAGGAGACCCATGTAATTGTCCTAGCTCTATTATGCACTTAGGAAGTAGCATCATCTACTTCAGGCTAACAGTACTTGATGGTGAGGTAACCTAACCAGGGTTGAACATGAGGATTAAGCTACATGATGCATGTGAGAGTATTTTATAAATGCTAAAGGACCAGATGGGTGCAGTTCTGACATCTACACCTGCTTCTATTACTGTGCTAACTGGGAGTCCTTGTGATGGCACGTGTGCTGGTGATGGCCTCACGGTGGTAGTGGGAGGACAGAAGGGAGGCATCGCTAGTACATTTTCAACATCACTTTTTCATAAGCAAGATCTTTATTTCTCCAGAATAGTTTCTTCGTTAAAAAAAAGCACTGTTCTAGGAGCACTCTGAAGTATTTACACATCCAGAAGCTGATCTAGGGAGTGAAGAGAGACAGAAAAATACTGTTTAGTGATTTACTTATAAATGTTAATTCAAGACATATACAAACACAGTAGTTTCTTCTCAATACTAGCTATGAACAGCTCATTAGTAAGTCCTGAAATCTTTATTGCTTTGCTGTGACTCTGTAGACACTTTCTCCATAAAACAATGCATTAGGGGATGTACATGCCTTATATCAATTACTAACCAGCTAAAATATCACCTGCTATCCTTAATTTAAGTATATTTTCTGAATTTTAGCTACAGCAGTTCTATTTTTCTCCTTTTCTTTGGATGGAGGGGTCGAGGGGGTCTTTATTGAGCAACCAGATTTCAACTCATGACTTGTTTAAATATCTCTGTTCAAAAGTTTCTGAACAATTGGAAGAAAATCCCTGATTTATCAGAAGCACATGACTATCAGTAGTTACCTCTTATACTTGCTGTTCTTTAAGATATTGAGAGAAGAACTTTGACTGCTGTGATTAAAGTCAATTAGTAAAAGCCTTCATGAAAATAGCATTCCCCTAAAAAGCAGAAATGCTTCTTGCTTATCATTTTAAAAATATTTATTGTACACCAATTACAGAAATTACAATGATGAATGCTCTAGTAGAGTTATCTCTTGCATAGTTATTAGTTTGGGTAAGTAAAGGTTCAGCCTCATTATCTAAAAATATTATAAACATTTTGTTGATCTTAAATAATCATTCTCAGCCACTTCTATTTGTTCAGACTTCTAGTAATTCAAACATCGAAATATAAATTCTTTGAAATGATTGTTGCTTGTTTTTCCTAGGTTATTTATGTTTAAAATAGGAAAAATGCTTTTCATAAGTTTAAATAAGGTAAATGAAAGTAAAAATAAGCTTAAAGTAGAGTTGTATTCAATATAGCTAAAACCAAAGTGAGCTCTACTTTTATGTTTACCTAATAATATGTCTGCTCTTGGAAGGCAAGAGTTTTCTAGAAAGAGTACTGTTTCATCATGAATTTCAGCATGGGGGAAAAATTGTATCTTTTACCTTTGATTTTATATATAAATTGATTTCTTTTATGCTCTAGTGGACCTCTTTTGCCTTGTTAAGAGACACTTGAACTCACTTCTGAGTTCCAGTTAGATTTATGATACTGTTAAGTTGTCTCAAACTATATATTCTTTGCTGAAACATTTAATATTTTACCACCACCTGCAAGGAAGATTGTTCTTTAACTCACTAAAGTAAAATTAAAGGTAATTTAAATTTGAGTTATTAATTTCGTGATCTGTAGGAATTAGGTTTTAACTGAGCTCTAGTGGGAAACTTGCTTGTTTTCAGTTTCAGTGTTTTTTTAAGATAATGTTCTTATTTCTTTGTTACATCATCAACAGACATGAACTAGGTGGGTGTGTCATCATTACCCTACAGTATGGCAGGCACTTCGGTCTGACCAATCTGCTTTGGTGTAGCACGTCGTGACTTTGGCTTTGTTGGTGGCATATACGATACTCTGGTTGGGGAGACTTTGCAGGCTCTGTAGCTTTCTTTTGGTGGGCTGATGATTTTAATGGAAGTAATTTGCTGCTCCAAAAGTCTTGCATAAATACTACATTAGCTGTACCAAGGATCCAATATCAGCTTTCTTTACAAATGTATAACCTTATGACTGAAGATAATACATAGGTGCTTCTAAGGTCTCTAGACACTCTATTTCTTAAAATATCTGTCTAATTTATTGGGTATACAATGAAAAACATATAGTAATAAAAGGGATGAATATTAGTTATGTGTATATGCATTAAATATATAGATATATAAACAAATCATATCCTGAGTTAATATAGAAAACATATAATTTCAAATCTTGTCACTGGATACACTAAATCTATGTAAAATTGGTGGCTAAGGAGGTATGGCCACAATTAATCACTTCTGACTGTTTAACATCTTTATAGTCATCATATGGGTTATTTGTTTTGGTGCGGTGGGATGGGGGGTGGAAGAATGACAGTAATTGGTTGAACACCAAAATCAAATCTCCTAGTTTGTAGTCTTGCCAAAAATCCTGGCGACAGTATGTCATTAATGTCATCTTTGGGCTGTTGGCTGCCTGTGGCTTACCACACCAATTTTAAACAAGTTATTAAAAACATGGGTCACTTAAATATGAGTAGAGTAACTTATAAAGAATAATTTGTGTAACAGGGCATTTAACTAATATAAGTTCTTGGAAAGACAAAACCAATCAGATTCAGATGGTTAGAAAATCTAATTTTTACACTTGCTTATAATGCTAATAAACAATAACTGACATTTATTGAATAATTACCATGCACTGGGCACACTACTAACGGTCTTGTCTGTTTTGTCCCATTTAAACCTCACATTGGTGAATGTTATTATCCTCCTATACATGAGGAAAGGAAGATTCAGTAGCAAAGTAATTTGGTCCATGATATAACATAGTTAATAAATGGAAAAACAGGTAGGATTCAAACCCTGATGTACCTTGATTTAAAAAATCCGTGCTCTTAACCATCACAGTAGTGTTTCTCAAAGTATGTTTTGTAGACCACAGACATAAACATTATATTAGATAACTATATTAAAAGATTTCTAGGCATTTTTAACAAGTCTCCCAGACTGACTCTTCAGAACACTACAGTGTGAGAACCACTGCACTATGCTGTACTTTGGCAGCTTGAGTAGGTGAAGACCAGTAAGGGCTGATGGGTAGGAAGATGAGGAATATTCTGATGTTAGAAATGAAATATATGAAATTTTTGAAATATGACTAAGTGCCATACAGACTGGCAATATTTGTAATTTTGGAAAATACAGGTTGTGGTATAGAAGACTTGGCTGACTTTAAGGTCTAAATTAAAGATTGAGACTTATGCTGAAGAAGAGAAGGATGTTCCCAGTAGACTGAACAGAACTGGGTGCTAACTTTTCCTGCTCCATTAAAGACATTGCCCATACCTATATCCTAACACTGAAACATTGTATTTCAACTGTCTCTTTTCCTTCATTAAGCTGTATCCTTGAGACTGGATTCTGGTTTATTCATTGTTTGTGTCTCCATCTCTTAGTTTAGTCCCTAATACATAGAGATCCTTAATAAATGTCAAATTGTCTCACTTTTTTCTTTTAAAACTCTTGGAAGCTACAACCTGGAATCCTGTCTTAGCCAACTTTTAGCAGTTTGAGAGCCTTGAGCCTCACCTTCCTGTCTAAACCCACAGATCCAAGGAGGAGCTTCAAGTTGTCACTTAGCTTCCATGAACCGACCATTGAAGTCTAACCCAGCCTTGAATCCTCAGTCTTTCCATGTGCCCCAAGAAGAAAGTTTCCAGGAAAACACAGCAGCTTCTCTTCCCTCCTACTCAGTAATACTGAAAGAGGGCTCAGTAACTTGACTCTCAACCCTGGGACGACCTACCCTTCAGCTCCACCAGAAGGGCCACCCCAAAAGCAGAACAGACAGGAGACCATTCAACAGTAGAGGTAATAGAAAAAGACGTTGTTACTTCAGTTCTGAAAAGAGAGTTAACTTGGAGAGCCTTCAGTCACAGTATACATCATAAAAATGACTTCAGACTTGACTTTAAATGTTGTCATTTCTGGAATAGTTCTGGGAACCATCAAGTGAAAAAAGTAGCCTCTCATTCCTACTCCTACTCAGGTCAGCAGCACTCAGTAACTTGACCCTCAGGCCTGGTGCCACCCTGCTCTGCACTAGAAGAACTTCCCCAAGGCAAAAGACAAAATAAAAAACCCTAAAGGAGAGTGGTAGGAAACAAAATGGCATTTTCAGGGAAAAGTTCCAACTGTGGTTTAATGAAGGCTTGTCCTCCTCAGTGACAGTTAGTCAGTTGCAGCAACAGGACGCTGACTTATGCCAAAGAATTGTATCAGAAAGTAGATTCTATCCAGTTTCATTGCTAGTACCAATATGTTCTACCAGTAATTTTAGGATTATCGTGGGGCAAGCCGGGAGGTTTCTGTGATTTGAATTGTTTTTTTCTTTCTTAAATTTGTCTTCCTCCATGTATCTGCAATTTATATATCATTTATATAGATTATGCACCTTTCTGATTTCACTTTGCTTAATTCCACTTTATTAATTAGCCATTTTTTGGCACTTGCATATGTGCTTTAGAATTCTGAAGCCAATTATAAGATGAAATCCACTGTTAAGAATTTAAAACAAAAGAAACTGTGGAGAAAGCAAAAATAAATTGTTTTGAAAAAACATGATTGTGATAAAGTGTATTTTAGTAAATGTTTATTGCTCCATGTTAATGATTTTACTGTTTCCTCTTCAAGGGATTTCTGCTCTTGTTCCAGTGTTTTTTAGTACAGAATAAACATGTTTAAAGGGGAGAAAAAACTCTGAGAAACTCTAGTCATGGGGCAAATCCTTGTGGAGAAACAAAAAAGGAAAAAAGCCCTATAGGTCAGGATTAGAGTAGCTGATATCCTTCTCTCTGCTACACATTTCATTTACTTGCTAAAACCTCTCATTGTTCTATGATCTCCTATGCTACAGGTTTTTACTCTTTGCAATATAAAATGATCCAAGATTTGAATCTTTATTATTCAAACACTATCTGGCTCTTGTCAGCTGTTTTAGGCAAAATAGGTACTGGTTAGCTGTCCCTTTTTCCTGTCTTGTTTCTAAAATTAGTTATATGACTTTGTCATTTGGTATCCTGTTTATAGTTTGAGCTATATAAAAACCCAGTTATGAGTTATTTAAAATGAAAGGTGAATTCTTTCATATGTGCTATGTATAATCAGCATAAAAGAACTTTTTAACACATAGTTTTAAAGCTCTGAGACAGGCATCTCAAGTAGATTTTAAATCAGTTATCCACACCTAAATGTAAGTGAGAATTGTACATTTTTCTGCTTGTCATCAACTGCCTCTTCTCCTTGGTCTTAACCATGTTTCACTAACCATGTCCGTCTGTTGTGTCTTATTAAGAATTTGTACACCCATCAGCTTCACACTTTTACAGGAGTATAGTACAAAAGCTTCACGGTGAATATGACTTCATGTTTTCTGAGATGAAGTTTTCCTCTCCGGGTAAGCACTGGTTTTATTTTTTACTATAGATGTAGACCCTTTAGAAGATGACTATGAGTATGAAATATGATTTCGGAATACACATTCCTTTGAGAAAAATTTAATGAGAATATTTAAAGCATTCTGCAATGTAGCCAACAATTTATTAGACTTCTCAGTGGCTCCTTGAATTTGAGTATACATATATATGATATTTGAGGGATAGGTACATATATATGATATTTGAGGGACAGGTTTTGCTTAAGTTAAATGAAAAATTTTTTTCTTCTTCCTTTCATCACCTGACCTACCAGTACAATCTGATCTTAAACGTATTTCTTTAGGCCAAGAGATATCAGCAATTTTTCATTTCTGTGTTTTATATTAACAATTGCTTACAATCTGCCTGGGGACTATGCTGCTTGCTTTTTGCTGTATTTACAGAGGCTTCTGATGATGATAGTGACAGTGGTGATAGACATTACTGAGAGAACAGTAGCCTGAAAAGCCTCCTCCCTCTTTGAGGTAGAGTAGGCAGAGGTCCCTTCTCTGTGGTCCCATAATGGCCTCTGCGTACTTTTTTTTTTTTTTAGATAATTATTTTTTATTGAAGGGTAGTTGACACACAGTATTACATTACTTTCAGGTGTACAACACAGTGATTCAACATTTATATACATGATAATTCTAGGTACCAGCTATCACCATAACAAGTTGTTACAATATTTTTACTATATTCCTTATGCTATACATTACATCCAGGTTACTTATTTATTTTACAATAGGAAGTGTGTATATATATATATATACATATATATATATATATATATATATATATGTGTGTGTGTGTGTGTGTGTGTTTGTCACGGCATCTCTCATATTTATTGATCAAATGGTTGTTAACAACAATAAAATTCTGTATAGGCAGGTCAATGCTCAATGCACAATCATTAATCCACCCCAAGCCTAATTTTCATCAGTCTCCAATCTTCTGAACTCTGCCTACTTTTGAATGCTCTACTTGCCATTTTATAATTCTGTGCTTCTAGATCTATCTCCCTGAATAGAATGAACTCCTTGGGGAAAGAAAATATTTATTAATGTTTTTATTTCCAGTACCTGGCAGGATGCTTAGCCTACAGCATATTGTAGATACTATGTAAATGTTTATGAGGAAATTGAGAGAATTGACTCTCTCTCATTGGTTATTACTATTTTAAACTAAAGTTGTGCTTCTATGGACCGAGATAGTCAGCCAAAAACATATTTATATTGCTTTTAACAATTTCTCTGTTATTAATAGTTCTATTTGTTCATTTTCCAGAAAATACTGTATTTCAGTTTACCAAGGAGGCTTAATGTTTGAAATGTATTCATATGCAGATAATTTTGTTCAGTATAGTCAAATGCTGATAGGCCTTAACATAAAGGTACTTTGACCTGATTATTACATGGCTTCAAGCCACTTTGTTAACCGTTCTCCATACATACAACTCATGCGTGTCTATTTTATTACTCTATGAAGATAAATGACATGGTAGTTACCATTTTTTCTCTTTTTTAGAGAAACTCATTAATGGAAACAGAGGGGTACAAGTTATTCATAATGCAAAATAACCCATCCAGTTATTTATAAATGCATGTTTGAAATGTCTGAGCTGAAATTTTGTTTTCCATTATGCCTTATGCATATGATATTTACTGTTAGTGATTTTAGCATTCTTAATAAAATAAAATAACAATCCTATGTAAGCTAGTTTCCCAATTCAATTCCCATTCAATTTTCTTATGTAACTTTTTTCATTAACTTCTATTTCCTCCCTCAAAGTAATATCATCTTACATTTCAATTACGTTTTGCCCTCTAAACTGCATGTTTAGCTAACTTAAATTCCCCTTGAGAGACAAGTAGAAATCTTTAAAAGGCCTGTCCTTTTACTTTACATTAATGATATAAAAGCAAACCTCAGTGTCCCTTTTGTTCTCCAATAGCCTGAGAATAAATTTATGCAAATTTCATTGAACATCTGTTATTTATAAGTCACTGTTCTTAGTGCACTGTTCTTGTGATGCTTCGCATCAGATTGCATAAGACATGCTTTCAAGTCAATTGGAATAAATAAGACCTATTTGTATAAAAGTGCAAGAGCAAGGCAGGATTTTTGAAGGAGACGGTATTTGAGTTGGAACTTGAAGAACTGTTGAAAGGATCTGGTCCCTCTGACTGATACCTTTGGGTGGGTACATTTGGATTGCTGCTGCCCTTGCTGATTAACTCCCATTTTGGCTGCTTCCTATCTTTCTATTTTGCTAAAGTATTACTGACTTTGAAGTCCTTAAAGTGGTTTTACATCTATCTACTGTGATCCATCCATATGCTGATTGTATTAATTAGAATATTCTGCTTTTTCTAAAAATCTGTTACTAGTTTGTGCTTTCCTACAATGGTGGAAGCAAATTTAGAGTGGGGGGAGGTAAGTTTCAGGTGACAGTAACAGTGTGAGCTAAAGTACCGAATTCAAAAAGTATGAGGACTGTATGGGGAGCAAAGTGGTCCAGGTTGACTGGAGCAAATAAGGGGGGAAAGGTGAATGGTAATAGGAAGTATTAGTTAGGGCATGAAAGATGGGTTAAAACTGTATTTACAGAGGTTCTGTACACTAACTGGGCTAAAGAGTATTATGGGTTTAATTAATGCCATAAATATGTAAAAGCTAAGGGGAATTTTTAAATAGAGAAATGGCATTTTCAGAGTTTTGCTTTAGGAAAGTTAATTTGTATTGGAATTGGGAAATCCTGGAGCCATGGTGATTACCTTGACAAATATTACAGTAACCCAGGGGAAATGTAATCAGGATAATATGGGCTAATGTGGCAGAACTCAGTTTGGCTGGGGGGGAAAGGAAGGTGTGGAGGAAACAAGCTCCAGATGTAAGAGAGGTTACAGAACAAAAATGTCAAGTCCTGGCATTCTTTGACACGCAACATGATTTTTTTGTTTAGTGGCCAGTTTGCTGACACTGATTATGTGATCATTTTCAGTTTTTATTTACTTTTGTAATCTTACTTGTTAAGTTTTACTGTCTTTGGAACCATTCTTTCATCCTACATCCATTATTTTTGACCCCTTTTTATTTGCAGTTTTAGTCTAATTGACTTTCCCCTTTTCCCATCTACACCCTAACGTGTCCTAGGACAGGGCTCATTAAGTAGCAGAGAACACACTCAAATTAACTCTTGTCAAGGGAGGACTGTGTAAGGCTCAGAGATGTCTCAGAAATTCATGGATAAGAAAAGCTTAGCTAGGCATCATAGGAACTAGAAAGCTAAAGGAATATCTTTTTCTTAAAGAAGCAGTTTTGTTCTTTCTAATGACTTCTCTGTTTCTTGATACATATCTAACCCTCTTTTATCACTTCTAGCTGGCTTCTGACTGCTTATTCCTTTTATAATGCCTCCTAAAATTCCCTGTTTTCACATGCTCTTTCAGTTCAGTTCCTCACAAGTAACTGGCAGCATCCCTCTTTGTTTCTCAGTCCTTTCCCTCAGTATTTCCCAAGAGAGGAAATTTAATTTATCCAACTCCCTCAGTCCAAATCATAGTATCGTTTCTGATCCAGCAATCTTTTGGCTACAAGTAATAAAAGCCTGACTCAAATTGGTATAAAAATGAAGAAATATATTATCTCCTATAACAGGAAGTCTGGATGAAGGGCAGCCTTTAATGTTGATTGATTAGAGGTTCAACATTGTCATCAGAAATTTCAAGTTCTGTGCTTCCCTTCACTCTACCATACTTGGGATTGGCTTTATCCTTTGTAAAGTGGCTACAGCCATTCCAGGCATCACATCCAGAAAAAAACAACATTCAGAGAAAAAGTGGCCATTTCTTCCTGTGGCTTATTCTTAGAACTGAAAGAAAAATTCCTAAAATATGGAGATGAGCAGATGCCCCTTCATGTTTTATTGGCCAGATTTGCAGGTAGAGATTTCTTTTGGTTAATAAACTCTATTGGTAAGAAAGAGAAGCCATCAGTATATACCATTGCTAAACCCATCACTGTTAAGCTGAATGAGATTACTGAAAGACTAAATCAGACCCACATCTGGAGTTGGGATTTCACTCTGGTCATTTTGTTCTGGTAAATTAAGCCTTATATCTGGAGAGTAGAAATGAATGGCAGTATATTAATAGGAACCCAGAAAAGTCCTTCTGTTCAAAGGTATATGAATGTACACATTGGTTCTTCTTTTAAAATGAAAATTAGTCCTGGAAAATTACCTGAAGAAGTCAGAGTTCTATCAAGATCAGAGTTTACTGCAATTACCTCTGGGACAGGTATGTACCCTTTTCCAGGTTAGCTATGGCCTGGAGATGGAGGTTTGTTATAAAATATATACTTAATACAAAATAATGCTACTTTCTATTATGAGGGACTAGTCTCCCTAAAGGGAATGGCAGACAGGTACCCTGAAATATATCTGGCATATACTGCTTTGGGTCCACTCTCTGAATCCTTATAGACACAGGTCTTCCACAGAGATTTTCAGTAACAGACACACTTGCAATGAAATAGTGCTTCTTACTATTATCAGAAAAAACATTGAGTATTCAGTCATAAAACTTCCACAAACTTTGAAATATAATTTAGAGAAAGTACTTTGTTCACAATCAGCATACCATATAAGATTATAGTGCCAGTCACTGAACAACATATTAGAACAGATGGACCTAACAGACAGACATCTACAGAACACTCCATCCAAAAGCAGCAGGATACACATTCTTCTCAAGTGCCCATGGAACATTTTAAAGAATAGATCATATACTAGGCCACAAGAAGAGCCTCAGTAAATTCAAAAAGACTGACATTGTACCAACCAGCTTCTCAGACCACAAAGGTATGAAACTAGAAGTAAATTACGCAAAGAAAATGAAAAAGCCCACAAACATGGAGGCTTCATAACATGCTCCTAAATAGTCAATGGATCAATGACCAAATAAAACCAGAGATTAAGCAATATATGGAGACAAGTGACAACAATAATTCAACACCGTAAAATCTGTGGTATGCAGCAAAGGCCATGCTAAGAGGGAAGTATATTACAATACAGGCCTACCTCAGGAAAGAAGAACAATCCCATATGAACAGTCTAAACTCACAATTAACAAAACTAGACAAAGAAGAACAAATGAGGCCCAAAGTCAGTAGAAGGAAGGATGTAATAAAGATTAGAGCAGAAATAAATAATATCGAGAAAAATAAAACAAAAGAAAGAATCAATGAAAACAGGAGCTGGTTCTTCAAGAAAATAAACAAAATAGATAAACTGCTAGCCAGACTTATCAAGAAAAAAATAGAGTCTACACACGTAAACAGAATCAAAAATGAGAAAGGAAATATCACTACAGAAATACAAAGAATTATGAGAGAATACTATGAAAATTTATATGGTAACAAACTGGATAACCTAGAAGAAATGGACAACTTCCTAGAAAAATACAACCTTCCAAGGCTGACCCAATAAGAAACAAAAAATCTGAACAGACCAATCACTAGTAATGAGGTTGAACTGGTAATCAAAAAACTACCTAAGAACAAAATTCCTGAACCAGATGGCTTCACTGCTGAATTTTATCAAACATTTAGTGAAGATCTAATACCCATTCTCTTTTAAGTTTTCCAAAAAGTAGAAGAGGAGGGAATACTCCCAAATTCATTCTACGAGGTCAGCATCACCCTAATACCAAAACCAGGCAAAGACACCACAAAAAAGAAAATTACAGACCAGTATCCTTGATGAACACAGATGCAAAAATACTCAACAAAATATTAGCAAACAGAATTCAAAAATACATCAAAAAGATCATCCATCATGATCAAGTGTGATTTATTCCGGGGATGCAAAGATGGTACAACATTCAAAAATCTATCAACATCATTCACCACATCAACAAAAAAGACAAAAACAACATGATTATCTCCATGGATGCTGAAAAAGCATTTAACAAAATTCAACATCCATTCATGATAAAAACTCTCAACAAAATGGGTATAGAGCGCAAGTACCTCAAAATAATAAAGACCATATATGACAGACCCATAGCCACCATCATACTTAAGAGTGAGAAGCTGAAAGATTTTCCTTTAAGATCAGGAACAAACAAGGATGTCCACTCTCCTTACTTTTATTCAACATAGTTCTGGAGGTAGTAGCCACAGCAATGAGATAACACGAAGAAATAAAAGTCATCTAGATTGGCAAGGAAAACATTAAACTGTCCCTGTTTGCAGATGACATGATATTGTACATAAAAAACCCTAAAGAATCCACCCAAAAACTACTAGAACTAGTATCTGAATTCAGCAAAGTTGCAGGATACAAAATTAATATACAGAAATCTGTTGCATTCCTACACACTAACGAGGAACTGGCAGAATTTGAAGTCAGGAAAACAATTCTATTCACAATTTCATCAAAAAGAATAGAATACCTAGGAATAAAGCTAACCAAGGAAGTGAAAGACCTATACTCTGAAAAGTACAAGACACTCATAAGAGAAATTAAAGAAGATACCAATAAATAGAAACACATCCCATGCTCATGGATGGGAAGAACTAATATTGTCAAAATGGCCATCCTGCCTAAAGCAATCTGCAGATTCAAGGAAATCCCTATCAAAATACCAATGGAATTCCTCAACAAACTAAAGCAAATCGTTCTATAATTCATTTAGAACCACAAAAGACCCTGAAGAGCCAAAGCAATCCTGATAAGGAAGAATAAAGTGGGAGGGATTATGCTCCCTGACTTCAAGCTCTACTACAAAGCCACAGTAATCAAGACAACTTGGTAGTGGCACAAGGACAGACCCATAGACCAATGGAATAGACTAGAGAGCCTGATATAAACCCAAGCATATATGGTCAATTAATATATGGCAAAGGAGCCATATATATATATACAATGGGGAAATGACAGTGCATCAACAACTAGTGTTAGAAAAACTGGACAGCTACATGCAAGAAAATGAAGCTGGACTATTGTCTAGCCCCATGCCAAAAAGTAAACTCAAAATGGATCCAAGACCTGAATGTAAGTCATGAAACCATAAAACTCTTAAAAGAAAACATAGGCAAAAATCTCCTGAATGTAAACATGAGCAACAACTTTTTCCTGAACACATCTCTTCGGGTAAGGGAAACAAAGTAAAAAAAATGAACAAATGGGACTGCATCAAGCTAAAAAGCTTCTGTACAGGAAAGGACACCATCAGCAGCACAAAAAGGCATCCTACTTTATGGGAGAATATATTTGTAAATAACATATCCGACGGGTTAACATCCAAAATATATAAAGAACTCAAGCGTCTCAACCCCCAACAAGCAAACAACCCAATAAAAAATGGGCAGAGGATGTGAGCAGACATTTATCCAAAGAAGTAATACAGATGGCCAACAGGCACATGAAAAGATGCTTCTTAACATCACTAATTATCAGGGAAATGCAAATTAAAACCACAATGGGATATCACCTCACACCAGTTAGGATGGCCAACATAGAAAAAACTAGGAACAAAAATGCTGGCGAAGATGTGGAGAAAGGGGAACCCTCCTACACTGCTGGTGGAGATGTAACCTACTTCAACCATTGTGGAAAGCAGTATGGAGGTTCCTCAAAATGCTCAAAATAGACTTACCATTTGACCCAGGAATTCCACGTCTAGGAATTTACCCTAAGAATGCAGCACTCCAGTTTGAAAAAGACAGATTCACCCCTGTGTTTATCACTGCACTATTTACAATAGCCAAGAAATGGAAGTGTGTCCTTCCTTTTCTAAGTGTCCATCAGTAGATGAATGGATAAAGAAGATGTGGTACATATACACAATGGAATATTATTCAGCCATAAGAAGAAAACAAATCCTACAATTTGCAACAACATGGATGGAGCTAGAGGGTATTATGCTCAGTAAAATAAGCCAAGTGGAGAAAGACAAATACCAAATAATTTCACTCATCTGTGGAGTATAAGAACAAAGGAAAAACTGCAGGAACAAAACAGCAGCAGAATCACAGAACCCAAGAATGGACTAACAGTTACCAAAGGTAAAGAGACTGGGGAGGATGGGAGGGTAGGGAGGGATAAGGGTGGGGAAGAAGAAAGGGGGTATTATGATTAGTATGTATAATGTGGGGGGTGGGGGAAAGGGGAGAGCTGTGCAACACAGAGAAGACAAGTAGTGATTCTACAACGTCATAATATGCTGATGGATAGTGACTGTAATGGGGTTTGTGGGGGGGGGACTTGGGGTAGGGGAGAGCCTAGTAAACAATGTTCTTCATGTAATTGTAGATTAATGACAACAAAATTAAAATATAAATTAAAATTTTTTAAAGTTAGATTTAGTTGTGGATAGAAATTACAGCTATTCAGAATATATAATATTGTACTAGATATTTGTGCCTTCAGGGGGCATCTTTTAAAATACTCATTGAAGGCTCTTGTTAGTAATTTTAATAGAGAAGTATTATTTTTTTTAATGATGAGATAGACCCAGGTTATGGTTGTGAGCTGGGTAAATAAGGAGGGAAATGTATAAAATGAAGTTTGGAAGAGAGTAAGAACTGCAGTTAACTCCTTTATTATCACTCACATACATGGTCCTTTTCTCTCCACTTCCACATGGGTCTCATTTTGACTGGAATAGAACTCAACTGGCAAGAGTCTGGAAAGGTGTGCTCATACAGAAGACATGACAGTCCACAGAAAAATAGTTGCTATTCATAATCTGAACAGATATTCTAGCTTTATGGAATTGCTATGTTTTATCAAAATGATTGTAAATAAAATGTCTTTTCATTTTGACCTTCATATAATATTAGAAATCTTTTCCAACACATACACAAAAAAATTTGTGACAAACTGAGTTGGAAAACTTCTTAGTAAACTAGCAGTGCAGATGTTAATCACTTGGTGGTGTTCAGGCTATGGTGATTTTCCTAGCTTCAATGACTTTATGGTCCTTATACTTTAATTTTGGTTTGCCTTTGAATGCATCATTCTTTGGCCCCATAGCATCACCTATGATCTTGGCTGTCCCTTTTTCACTAACCATAAACTACAGTTCCAAATCTTGCTCCACAATTTCAGTTCCTAAGTGTTTCTCTGCTTTTTATCTGTGTGTTGTAAAGATGCCCACATTTGATAAAGCTCCTTTCATTCATGGCACAAGCCACAACCTAATTATAACATTTTAAGTGCTGTGAATTAAGTCTTTGTCATTCATCTTCATGATGGAATTTTCTTCAGAAAACATAAATCCAGAAACTCTGTGCATGTGAGTGATAAAATCATGTTAGGAGAGGGTGGAGCCAACATGGTGGCATGAGAAGGACAGTGGGAATCTCCTCCCAAAAACATATATATTTTTGAAAATACAACAAATACAACTAATCCTAAAAGAAAGACCAGAAGACACAGGACAACAGCCAGACTACATCCACACGTGCTAGAGCCCAGCACCTGGTGAAAGGGGTAAGATACAACCCCCGGCCCGGCGGGACCCATGAACACCTCCCCCCAGCTCCTGGCGGGAGGGAGAGGGAGCCCAGGACTGATAAACACCCAGCCTCAGCCACCCGCACCAGAGCGCAGACACAGTGCATGCGTGGAGGGCTGGAAACTAGGGAAATAGGGCAGCAAGACCTCTGAGCGGGTTCCGAAGCTGATGCCCCTATGACAAAGAAAAGCGAGTGCTTTTTGAAAGTCTTAAAGGGGCAGGGACTTAACAGCTAGACAGAAACAACACAGGTCGCAGCCCAGTGGCTAGAAATTACAGGGAAAACCGGGCACACTAACCCCCTGGGCAACAGCTCTGAGACCCCTCATGGAGGTAAACAGCCAAGCAGCCCCCTCCCGTCCATTACCCCTCCAGGCACTGCAAAATCAGAGAAAAAGCCTAAGGCAAACCACGCCCACAGAAAGGGAGATCCCTCCAATCCAGCCAGACAAGACACAAAGACACAGCCTACATGCAATTACCCAACACAAGCCAGTAGGGGTTGCAGTTGTCCCAGTAAAGAAAGGCCAGTAGCAAGTGGAAAGTTTGGCCCTCCCAGCTGACAGTCAATAGCACCTGTAAACATGAAAAGACAAAAAAATATAATCCAGACAAGAATAACCCAGACAGCTTGGGCATCTACTACATCTTCCCCTGAGAAGGAACCTGGGGAGATAGATTTAACCAGTCTTCCTGAAAAAGAATTCAAAACAAAAGTCATAACCATGCTGATGGACTTGCAGAGAAATATGCAAGAACTAAGGAAGGAGAAAACAGAAATAAAACAAGCTCTGGAAGGACTTCAAAACAGAATGGACAAGATGCAAGAGACCATTAATGGACTAGAAAACAGAGAACAGGAACACAGAGAAGCTGATGCAGAGAGAGATAAAAGGATCTCCAGGAATGAAAGAATTTTAAGAGAGCTGAGTGACCAATCGAAATGGAACAATATCCGCATTATAGGGGTGCCAGACGAAGAAGAGAGAGAAAAAGGGATAGACAGTGTCTTTGAAGAAATAATTGCCGAACACTTCCCCAAACTAGGGGAAGAAATGGCCTCTCAGACCACAGAGGTACACAGAACTCCCATGACAATGGATCCAAGGAGGGCAACACCAAGACACATAATAACTAAAATGGCAAAGATCAAAGACAAGGACAAAGTATTAAAGGCAGCCAGAGAGAAAAGAAAGGTTACCTACAAAGGAAAACCCATCAGGCTATCATCAGACTTCTCAACAGAAACCCTACAGGCCAGAAGACAATGGCATGATATACTTAATGCAAAGAACAGAAGGGCCTCGAACCAAGACTACTGTATCCAGCATGAATATCATTTAAATATAAAAGAGGGATTAAACAATTCCCAGACAAGGAGAAGTTGAGGGAATTTGCCTCCCACAAATCACCTCTACAGGGAATCCTACAGGGACTGCTCTAGATGGGAGCACTCCTACAAAGAGCACAGAACAAAACAACCAACATATGAAGAAGGGAGGAGGAGGAGTAAGAAGGGAGAGAAATAAAGAATCATCAGACCGCATTTATAATAGCTCAACAAGCGAGTTAAATTAGACAGCAAGATAGTAAAGAAGCTAACCCTGAACCTTTGGTAACCACAAACTTAAAGCCTGCAATGGCAATAAGTTCATACCTTTCAATAATCACCCTAAATGTAAATGGACTGAATGCACCAATCAAAAGACACAGAGTGATAGAATGGATAAAAAAGCAAGGTCCATCCATATGCTGCTTACAAGAGCTCACCTCAAACCCAAAGACATGCGCAGACTTAAAGTCAAGAGACGGAAAAAGATATTTCATGCAAACAACAGAGAGAAGAAAGCAGGTGTTGCAATTCTGGTATCAGAAAAAAAAGACTTCAAAATTAAGAAAGTAACAAAAGACAAAGAAGGACATTACATAATGATAAAGGGCTCAGTCCAAGAAGAGGATATAACCATTATAAATATATATGTACCCAATACAGGAGCACCAACATACCTGAAACAAATACTAACTGAACTAAAGGAGGAAATAGAATGCAATGCATTCATTTGGGGAGACTTCAACACAACACTCACTCCAAAGGACAGATCCACCAAACAGAAAATAAGTAAGGACACAGAGGCACTGAACAACACGCTAGAACAAACGGACCTAATAGACATCTACAGAACTCTACATCCAAAAGCAACAGGATGCACATTCTTCTAAAGTGCAAATGGAACATTCTAGAGAATAGACCACATACTAGGCCACAAAAAGAGCCTCAGTAAATTCCAAAAGATTGAAATCCTACCAACCAACTTTTCAGACCACAAAGGCATAAAACTAGAAATAAACTGTACAAAGAAACCAAAAAGGTTCACAAACACATGGAGGCTTAACAACACGCTCCTAAATAATCAATGGATCAATGACCAAATGAAAATGGAGATCCATCAACATATGGAAACGAACGACAACAACAACACTAAGCCCCAACTTCTGTGGGACACAGCAAAAGCAGTCTTAAGAGGAAAGTATGTAGCAATCCAAGCATATTTAAAAAAGGAAGAACAATCCCAAATGAATGGTCTAATGTCAAAATTATCGAAATTGGAAGAAGAAGAACAAATGAGGCCTAAGGTCAGCAGAAGGAGGGACATAATAAAGATCAGAGAAGAAATAAATAGAATTGAGAAGAATAAAACAATAGCAAAAATCAATGAAACCAAGAGCTGGCTCTTTGAGAAAATAAACAAAATAGATAAACCTCTAGCCAGACTTATTAAGAGGAAAAGAGAGTCAACACAAATCAACAGTATCAGAAAGAAGAAAGGAAAAATCACAACGGACCCCACAGAAATACAAAGAATTATTAGAGAATACTATGAAAACCTATATGCTAACAAGCTGGGAAATCTAGGAGAAATGGACAACATCCTAGGAATATACAACCTTGAAAGACTGACCCAGAAAGAAACAGAAAAATCTAAACAGACCAATTACCAGCAATGAAATTGAAGCGGTAATCAAAAAACTACCAAAGAACAAAACATCCGGGCCAGATGGATATACCTCAGAATTTTATCAGACATAAAGGGAAGACATAATACCCATTCTCCTTAAAGTTTTCCAAAAAATAGAAGAGGAGGGGATACTCCCAAACTCATTCTATGAAGCTAACATCACCCTAATACCAAAACCAGGCAAAGACCCCACCAAAAAAGAAAACTACAGACCAATATCCCTGATGAACATAGATGCAAAAATACACAACAAAATATTAGCAAACCGAATTCAAAAATACATCAAAAGGATCATACAAAATGACCAAGTGAGATTCATCCCAGGGATGCAAGGAAGTTACAACATTCGAAAGTCCATCAACATCATCTACCACATCAACAAAAAGAAAGACAAAAACCACATGATCATCTCCATAGATGCTGAAAAATCATTTGACAAAGTTCAACATCCATTCATGATAAAAACTCTCAGCAAAATGGGAATAGAGGGCAAGTATCTCAACATAATAAAGGCCATCTATGATAAACCCACAGCCCATATTATATTGAACAGCAAGAAGATGAAAGCTTTTCCTTTGAGATCGGGAACTAGACACTGATGCCCACTCTCCCCACTGTTATTTAACATAGTACTGGAGGTCCGAGGCACGGCAATCAGACAAAACAAAAAAATACAAGGAATCCAGATTGGTAAAGAAGAAGTTAAACTGTCACTATTTGCAGATGACATGATACTGTACATAAATATCTCTAAAGACTCCACCCCAAAACTACTAGAACTGGTATCGGAATACAGCAAAGTAGCAGGATACAAAATCAACACACAGAAATCTGTGGCTTTCCTATACACTAACAATGAACCAACAGAAAGAGAAATCAGGAAAACAACTCCATTCACAATTGCATCAAAAAAAAACAAAAAACCTAGGAATAAACCTAACCAAAGCAGTGAAAGACAAATACTCTGAAAACTACAAGTCACTCTTAAGAGAAATTAAAGGGGACACTAACAAATGGAAACTCATCCCATGCTCTTGGCTAGGAAGAATTAATATCATCAAAATGGCCATCCTGCCCAAAGCAATATACACATTTGATGCAATCCCTATGAAACTACCAACAACATTCTTCAATGAACTGGAACACATAATTCAAACATTCATATGGAAACACCAAAGACCCCGAATAACCAAAGCAATCTTGAGAAAGAAGAATAAAGTAGGGGGGAACTGACTCCCCAACTTCAAGCTCTACTATAAAGCCATAGTAATCAAGACAATTTGGTACTGGCACAAGAACAGAGCCACAGACCAATGGAACAGACTAGAGAATCCAGACATTAACCCAGACATATATCATCAATTAATATTTGATAAAGGAGCCATGAACATACAATGGGGAAATGACAGTCTCTTCAACAGATTGTGCTGGCCAAACTGGACAGCTACATGTAGGAGAATGAAACTGGACCATTGTCTAACCCCATATACAAAAGTAAATACAAAACGGATAAAGACCTGAATGTAAGTCATGAAACCATTAAGCTCTTGGAAGAAAACATATTCAGAAACCTCTTAGACATAAACATGAGTGACCTCTTCTTGAACATATCTCCCTGGGCAAGGAAAACCACAGCAAAAATGATCAAGAGGGACTATATTAAGCTGAAAAGCTTCTGAACAGCAGAAGACGCCATCAATAGAACAAAAAGGAACCCTACAGTATGGGAGAATGTATTTGAAAATGACAGATCCGATAAAGGCTTGATGTCCAGAATATATAAAGAGCTCACATGCCTCAAAAAACAAAAAACAAATAACCCAATAAAAAAATGTGCAGAGGAAATGAACAGACAGTTCTCCAAAAAAGAAATACAGATGGCCGACAGACACATGAAAAGATGCTCCACATCGCTAATTATCAGAGAAATGCAAATTAAAACAACAATGAGGTATCACCTCACACCAGTAAGGATGGCTGCCATCCAAAAGACAGAGAACAACAAGTGTTGGCAAGGCTGTGGAGAAAGGGGAACCCTCCTACACTGCTGGTGGGAATGTAAGTTAGTTCAACCATTGTGGAGAGCAGTATGGAGGTACATCAAAATGCTCAAAACAGACCTACCATTTGACCCAGGAATTGCACTCCTAGGAATTTACCCTAAGAATGCAGCAATCAAGCATGAGAAAGATCAGTGCACCCCTGTTTATCGCAACACTATTTACAATAGCCAAGAATTGGAAGCAACCTAAATGTCCATCGATAGATGAATGGATAAAGAAGAGGTGGTACATATACACAATGGAATAGTACTTGGCCATAAGAAAAGGGCAAATCCTACCATTTGCAGTAACATGGATGGAGCTGGAAGGTATTACGCTCAGCGAAACAAGCCAAGTGGAGAAAGAGAAATACCAAATGATTTCACTCATCTGTGGATTATAAGAACAAAGGAAAAACTGAAGGAATAAAACAGCAGCAGAACCACAGAACTCAAGAATGGACTAACAGGTACCAAAGGGAAAGGGACTGGGGAGGTTGGGTGGGTAGAGAGGGATAAGGGGGGGGAATAAGAAGGGGGTATTAAGATTAGCATTCATGGGGGGTGGGAGAAAGGGGAGGGCTGTGCAACACAGAGAAAACATATAGTGGTTCTACAACATTTTGCTATGCTTATGGCCAGTGACCGTAAAGGGGCTTATAGGGGGTCCCTGTTATAGGGGAGAGCCTAGTAAACATAATATTCATCATGTAAGTGTAGATTAATGATAACAACAAAAAAAGCAGTTCCTGTGTGTTGACCTCCAATGTGTTCTACACAATGGTATAAATTGCATATAAAAGTGTAGGCAAAGGGTCTGTTTGTGTTTATACAGAGGATCAAAGCCTAATTGGGCTACCCCAAAAATGAACTAAGATACGATATGAAAAAGAACTTCCAACATCAGCACTCTCTGGAAGACTCATGCCAGAAGATGATCATCAAAAAACCCCAACAAAGATCCACGCACTGCTACAGCTGTAGATGCACTCATCCCACCAGTTCCTGGACTTGCCATGGGAATGAGGAAGGAGATATCTAAGCTGGCCTGTGCATACAGTAAAACAACAAATTTGACTGGATCTATACTGTTGGAAGTCAACCAAGAATTAGGAGAAGTGCAAATTGTAGCACTCCAAAGTCTTACAACTACAGACTATTTACTGTTAAAAGAACATAAGGGATGTGAACATTCCCCAGGAGTGGGTTGTTTTAATTTTTCTGATTTCTCTCAGACTGTCAAGTTCAGTTGGACAATATCCACCATATCATAGATAAGTTTTCACAAATGCCTAAGGTGCCTAACTGGTTTTCTTGGTTTCACTGGAGATGGCTGGTAATTACAGGTATGCTTTGTTTATGTAACTATACTCCTATTATGTAAATGTGTGTGCGCAATTTAAGTAGTAGCTTAAAACCTATACATGCTGAAGTTACTCTACAAGAAGATATGTCAAAGAAATAATCAATCTTCCCATGTTTTCTTTCACCTGCTACTTCTATAGCTTTTCTTCTTCCTACCTAATTACAAGCCCTAAATAGAATTTGTGCCTCATATCGAATTTACCAAGTATCATAATTCTTCCAAGTGGTAAAGATACCTCAAGACAAATGCTGGGCATAGAAGCCACAGGACATAAATATGCAAAGAAGGAAAAAGCTAACCTTTTCAAACAATAAGGCTTCTCTCTCACTTACCAACTTTACATTTCCCTGTATGGCCCCGGAAGATGACTGGTTAGCCAGAGACAGGTAAGATTTCTCAAGGGAGGAACAACCTAAGACAGGCACAGTCGCAGGGGGGCCATCAGGTGAGAAATTGGGGATCAACAGAGGTGAGGCTTAGAACCTCACCCCCCCTCTTCTGAGAGAAATCTTCTGCATACGTGGATGTTTTATTGCCCTTGCCTAGCTTGGATTAACACTTAGTCTACAGGCACACACCTGATCATCTGCATCTGCTCTATTACAACACTAAACTATGTTTTCTACCTTTATCTTGTATCTACCTACCACTTCAGCATTTTATTAAAAACAATAATAACAAAGAGTGAAATGTGGTATCCACATATAAATCAAGTATAAAAATCAAATGAGTATTCATATTTGAACTGACTGTTTATAGTTCATAATTTATGAGCAAAACCGAAAGTTTCTGTGATGACTGCCCTTGTACTGTTCACCATGTAACTTGTTCACTGTGTAAGAATTTGTTCTCCATGTGAGAACTTGTTCGTTATGCTTCAGAAGATGGGAGACTGACGAAAATTAGGCTTGGGGTGGATTAATGATTGTGCATTGAGCATTGACTCCCCTATACAGAATTTTATTGTTGTTAACAACCGTTTGATCAATAAATATGAGAGATGCCCTCACCAAAAAAAAAGTGCACACTTCCAATTGTAAAATTAATAAGTAACCAGGATGTAATGTATAGCATAAGGAATATAGTCAAAATATTGTAACAACTTGGTATGGTGATAGCTGGTACCTAGAATTATCATGTATATAAATCTTGAATCACTGTGTTGTACACCTGCAACTAATGTAATACTGTGTGTCAACTACCCTTCAATAAAAAATAATTATCTACAAAAGAAAAAACCATGTTAGCATTGATTGCTGTCAGTACAAAAGCACTGACAGATCTGTTCTTTCCAATTTGCTTGGTTAATGGACATCCTTATTTGTAGATAAGCTTAGTAGTCCACACATTTTTGACTAGTTCTACTTAAACTGTGGGTAATACTAGTACATGGTAATTTAAATTAAAAACAGGGCAAGCTCGGAATTTCCCCAAGGCTTTTGCTTTAGCTCCTCTTGGAGTTACACAGCCCTACAAGTGTGTTACACTCTGATAGAACATTCTTTGATTGTGCCTATGATGTTGAGTAAACCTTAGAGTGATGATTTTTTTAGTGCACAATCAAAATTATACAGAAATCAATTTTTTATTGTTAACATTCTTGTTATATTTGGCCAGTTAAACAGTGATTAGATTTATAGCAGGACTTAATAAATTCCTAGAAAGTAAAGTGGGTTTATGATTTAATTTTTTCTCCTTCTTCTCAAAGAGGAAGGATAAAGAGAACAGAAAAGATTGATTAGAAGGGCAAGCAGAGACTGTTGAGAAACTGCTAATTATGCAACAAAATAGAAAATTCTTGCTCTGAAATCTACAGAAAACAACACCTTTAAGAGGATACAAGACTTAAAATTTTAATGTCTTTTAAGTCATAGAGCTCTGTTCTACCTTTGGTGAATATGAAGCTTTGAGTAAGGATGCAGATACTTACTAAACCCTGTAGATCTGACTACTGTTACTTTAGACACTGGCCTTATCAAAATTTAGGGATTAGTGCAAAAGGTACCCAACTCTATCTTAGAGTGCTTTAAGTTCCTGTGTGTCAGCAGATTGTGGTAACAGTGTATTTTGTATTCCAAAGAATAATGACTAGAAACTCATGCCAATCTCTTTCCTGTTTAACCACACCACATCTGTAACACAACATCAGCCATTTAAACCATCTGGAGACATCAACAAAGACACACACAAACTGAAAGTAAAGGAATGGAAAAAGATATTTCATGCAATTAATAGGGACAATAAAAGCAGGAGATGCAGTACTTGTATCAGACAAAATAGATTTCCAAACAAAGAAAGTAACAAGAGACAAAGAAAGACATTACATAATGATGAAGGAGTCAGTCCAACAAGAGGATATAACTATTAAAAGTATCTATGCACTTAACACAGGAACACCTACATATGTGAAACAAACACTAACAGAATTAAAGGGGGAAAAAGAATGAAATGCATTCATTTTAGGAGACTTCAACATACCACTGACTCCAAAGGACAGATCAACCAGACAGAAAATAAGTAAGGAGACAGAGACACCGAACAACATGTTAGAATGGATGGATCTAATGGACATCTACAGAACACTCCATCCAAAAGCAACAGGGTACACATTCTTCTCAAGTGCCCATGGGACATTTTCAAGAATAGATCATATACTAGGCCACAAAAAGAGCCTCAGTAAATTCAAACAGACAGACATTATACCAACCAGCTTCTCAGACCACAAAGGTATGAAACTAGAAATAAATTACACAAAGAAAATGAATAAGCCCACAAACACATAGACGCTTCATATCACACTCCTAAATAATCAATGGATCAATGGCCAAATAAAAACAGGTCAAGCAATATGGAGAGACAAATGACAACAATAATTCAACATCGCAAAAATCTGTGGGATGCAGCAAAGGCTGTGCTAAGAGGGAAGTATACTGCAATACAGACACACCTCAGAAAAGAAGAATAATCCCACATGAAGAGTCTAAACTCACAATTAACAAAACTAGAAAAAGAAGAACAAATGAGACCCAAAGTCTGTAGAAGGAGGGACATAATAAAGATTAGAGCAAAAATAAATAAAATCGAGAAGAATAAAACAATAGAAATAATCAATGAAAGCAGGAGCTGGTTCTTCAAGAAAATAAAACAGAACAGATAAACCCCTAGCCATATTTATCAAGGAAAAAAGAGAGCCTACACACACAAACAGAATCAGAAATGAGGAAGGAAAAATCACTGTGGATACCACAGAAATACAAAGAATTATGAGAGAATACTATGAAAAATGATATGCTAACAAACTGGATAACCTAGAAAAAATGGACAACTTCCTAGAAAAATACAACCCTCCAAGGCTGACCGAGGAAAGAACAGAAAATCTGAATAGACCAATTACCAGCAACAAAATTGAATTGGTTATCAAAGAACTACTTAAGTACAAAAGTCCTGGACCAGATGGTTTCACTGCTGAATTTTATCAAACATTTAGTGAAGACCTAATACCCATCCTCCTTAAGGTTTTCCAAAAAGCAGAAGAGAGAATACTCTCAAACTCATTCTACAAGGCCAGTATCACTCTAATACCAAAAACAAGCAAAGACATCACAAGAAAAGAAAATTACAGACCACTATCCCTGATGAACATAGATGCAAAAGTACTCCACAAAATATTACCAAACTAAATTCAAAAATACATCAAAAAGATCATCCATCATGAACAAGTAGGATTTATTCCAGGGATTCAAGTATGGTACAACATTCAAAAATCCATCAACATCATCCACCATATCAACAAAAAGAAGGACAAAAAACACATGATAGGTTCGGCCCCAACATGGCGGTCCCGGCCGGGTGGTGACCGCGGTTTGGCCGTCGGGAGGCCTCCCTGGCGGTTGTCGGCGGGTCCTCCTCTGGGTGGAATGCGAGATCGCCGGGGCGAGCGCTGAGGAGGCCGTGACGCGGCGGGGCCGGCGGCGGGGTCCCCAGGAGCCGAGGCGGCGGCGGCCGTGCCTTCCGTTGGTCCCAGGGCTTTAGTGCGGACCCCGCCCGGCCGGGCCAGGCCGGCGGGCGGCGGCTGCGGCCTCTGCGGCCGCGGGGTGGGCGCCACCCTGCCTCTGCCGCGGCCATGGCTCAGTGCGTGCAGTCCGTGCAGGAACTCATCCCGGACGCCTTCGTGCCCTGCGTGGCCGCGCTGTGCAGCGACGAGGCGGAGTGGCTCACGCGCCTCAACCACCTGAGCTTCGCGGAGCTGCTGAGGCCCTTCTGCCGCCTCACCTCCGAGGTTCATATGAGAGATCCCAATAATCAGCTTCACATAATTAAAAATTTGAAGATCGCAGTAAGCAATATTGTCACCCAAGCACCTCAGCCTGGAGCCATTCGGAAGCTTTTGAATGATGTCGTTTCTGGCAGTCAGCCTGCAGAAGGATTAGTAGCTAATGTGATTACCGCAGGAGATTATGACCTCAACATCAGTGATCGGTCCATTAAAGCTAGTGTTCCTTGGTACAGTAATTGGAAAGACACACTGATGGAATTGAAAGAATCCTCATTATATACAGCTACTACTCCATGGTTTGAGTCCTATAGAGAGACCTTTCTTCAGTCGATGCCAGCATCAGACCATGAATTTCTGAACCACTACTTAGCATGTATGTTGGTAGCATCGTCTTGTGAAGCTGAACCTGTGGAACAATTTTCAAAGTTGTCACAAGAACAGCATCGAATTCAGCACAATAGTGACTATTCCTACCCCAAGTGGTTTATACCAAATACTCTAAAGTATTATGTACTTTTACATGATTTAAGTGCAGGAGATGAACAGAGAGCTGAATCAATTTATGAAGAAATGAAACAGAAATATGGAACTCAGGGTTGCTATTTACTTAAAATTAATTCTCGAGCATCTAATCGAGCATCAGATGAACAGATACCAGATCCTTGGAGTCAGTATCTCCAGAAAAATAGTATTCAAAACCAGGAATCATATGAAGATGGCCCTTGTACAGTAACTTCAAATAAGAATTCTGATAATAGCTTGCTTTCTTTGGATGGATTAGATAACGAAGTCAAAGATGGCTTACCAAATAACTTTAGAGCTCACCCACTTCAGTTGGACCCATCCAGTGACCTTTCTAACAGCACCGATGGCCCAGATCATGTAAAATCTGCTTCATCATTATATGAGACAAAGAAAGCAAATACTGGAATTATTCATGGTGCATGTTTAACCCTTACTGATCATGATAGAATTCGACAGTTTATACAAGAGTTCACATTTCGGGGCCTTTTGCCACATATAGAGAAAACAATTCGGCAATTAAATGACCAGCTAATATCAAGGAAAGGTTTGAGTCGATCTCTATTTTCTGCAACTAAAAAATGGTTTAGTGGCAGTAAAGTACCAGAAAAGAGCATTAATGAGCTGAAAAATACATCTGGATTGCTGTACCCCCCAGAGGCGCCGGAACTTCAGACTCGGAAGATGGCTGACTTATGTTTCCTGGTGCAGCATTATGATTTGGCCTACAGTTGCTATCACACTGCAAAGAAGGATTTTCTGAACGACCAAGCAATGCTTTATGCAGCTGGTGCCTTGGAAATGGCAGCAGTGTCAGCTTTTCTTCAGCCGGGAGCACCTAGGCCATACCCTGCACATTACATGGATACAGCAGTCCAGACTTACCGGGATATCTGCAAGAATATGATCCTGGCTGAAAGGTGTGTGTTGCTGAGTGCTGAAATCTTAAAAAGCCAAAGCAAGTACTCGGAGGCTGCAGCGCTCCTGATTCGGTTGACCAGCGAGGATTCTGGCCTTCGAAGTGCACTTCTTCTATAACAGGCAGCACATTGCTTTATAAACATGAAGAGCCCCATGGTTAGAAAATACGCATTTCATATGATACTGGCAGGCCATCGGTTTAGTAAAGCAGGACAGAAAAAGCATGCTTTACGCTGCTATTGTCAAGCCATGCAAGTCTATAAAGGAAAAGGCTGGTGTCTTGCAGAGGATCACATTAACTTCACCATTGGGCGCCAGTCTTACACTCTTCGGCAGATGGACAATGCTGTCTCTGCTTTTAGGCATATTTTAATCAATGAAAGTAAACAGTCTGCTGCCCAGCAAGGGGCCTTCCTCAGAGAATATCTTTATGTTTACAAGAATGTAAGTCAGCTATCACCAGAGGGGCCTTTGCCACAGCTCCCTTTACCGCACATTGACAGCTCAGCAACGCGGGTGTTCTTTGGCCATGACAGACGGCCAGCAGATGGTGAAAAACAAGCAGCTACTCATGTAAGTCTCGATCAGGAATATGACTCTGAATCCTCTCAGCAGTGGCGAGAGCTCGAGGAACAAGTTGTTGCTGTGGTTAACAGAGGAGTAATTCCACCCAATTTCCACCCCACCCAGTATTGCTTGAACAGTTACTCAGATAACTCAAGATTTCCACTTGCAGTTGTAGAAGAACCAGTGACAGTGGAGGTGGCCTTTAGAAACCCGTTGAAGGTTCCGCTTTTGTTGACTGACTTGTCATTGCTATGGAAATTTCAACCTCAAGATTTCAGTGGAAAGGAGAATGAAGAAGTTAAAGAACCAGTAACAGGTGAACCTGAAATGATTGGAACTGAAGTTATTTCAGAGTTCTTAATTAATAGTGAAGAATCTAAAGTGGCAAGACTAAAGCTCTTTCCCCATCACATAGGGGAGCTGCATATTCTGGGAGTGGTTTATAATCTTGGCACTATTCAGGGCTCCATGGAAGTAGATGGCATTGGTGCTCTTCCTGGTTGTCACACAGGAAAACATTCCTTGAGTATGTCAGTCCGAGGGAGACAGGACTTAGAAATTCAAGGTCCTCGACTTAACAACACAAAAGAAGAGAAAACATCTATTAAATATGGTCCTGATCGACGTTTAGATCCCATAATCACTGAGGAAATGCCACTCTTGGAGGGCTCCTCTGTGGAGAAATCCGAAAAGCATATGTGGAATTTGTCAATGTCAGCAAATGCCCTCTTACCGAATTGAAGGTTGTTTCTAAACGTCCAGAATTCTTTACTTTTGGTGGTAACACAGCTGTTCTAACACCGCTCAGTCACTCAGCCTCTGAAAACTGCAGTGCCTATAAGACTGTGGTGACAGATTCCACCTGTGTGTGTGCAGCCCTCCTCTCCTCAGCTTCCTCTGTTGACTTTGGCATTGGCACAGGGAGTCCGCCCGAGGTGGCTCCTGTCCCCCTTCCTGACGCCATTCTTATGCCTGGAGCTTCAGTTCAGCTACCAATGTGGTTACACGGCCCAGACGAAGAAGGGGTCCATGAAATTAACTTTTTGTTTTACTATGAAAGTCTTAAAAAGCAGCCTAAGATACGTCACAGAATATTAAGACACACTGCAGTTGTTTGTACCAGCCGATCTTTGAATGTACGAGCCAGTGTCTGCAGAAGTAATTCTTTTGAAGATGAGGAGGGCAGAGGAGGCAGTATGCTTGTCTTTGTGGATGTGGAGAATACCAATACTAGTGAAGCAGGTGTTAAGGAATTCCATATAGTCCAAGTATCAAGTAGTAGCAAACACTGGAAGTTACAGAAATCTGTAAATCTCTCTGAAAACAAAGATGCCAAACTTGCCAGTAGGGAGAAAGGAAAGTTTTGCTTCAAGGCAACACGATGTAAGGAAAAAGAAGTTGCTGCGCAGTCCTCAGAAAAACACACCTTTGCAGATGTCACCTTGGGAAACGAGCAGATAGTAAGTTCAGCAAGCCCTTGTGCAGACTTCTTTTATCAAAGTTTGTCTTCTGAATGTAAGAAGCCACCAGCCCAGCCGTGTGTGCATACAGAAAAGCAGTCAGTAGGGGAAGCTGTGAGATGGATTCAGAAGTGCAATGAGGTGGATTTGAGCATTGTCATCCTGTGGAAGGCTTACGTCGTAGAGGACAGTAAGGAGCTTATTTTGGAAGGCCAGCATCACGTTACCCTTCGCACCATAGGAAAAGAAGCCTTTTCATGTCCTCAGAAACAGGAGCTGCCAGAAATGGAACTGTTAAAATTTTTCAAGTCAGAAAACACTACAGTTTCTTCAAGGCCATCAGGAGAGCAGCTTTCTAATCTCATTAAAACGAATTTTCACTATCCAGAATCATTTAACCATCCATTTCATCAGAAAAGCCTTTGTTTAGTACCAGTGACACTTTTACTTTCCAACTGCTCCAAGGCCAGTGTTGATGTGATCGTGGATCTTCGGCATAAAACAACAAGTCCAGAAGCATTGGAAATCCATGGATTGTTTACGTGGCTTGGACAAACCCAGTATAAACTTCAGCTTAAAATCCAGGAGATTCACAGTTTGCAGCTGAAAGCGTGCTTTGTCCACACAGGTGTTCATAACCTTGGAACACCAAGGGTGTTTGCCAAGTTATCGGACCAATTTTCAGTGTTTGAAACAAGTCAGCAGAACTCCATGCCTGTCCTGATCATCATCAATGATGTGTGACATCTTGTAGAATTGTTGGAGTGCCCAGGAGCCAGCTTGTTCACGGAGTGGGCCTTGCAGCAGTGTTTGAAAGGCCTGCCTTGTTGCAGATACTGGTGTCAGATCAATGCACAGTCCTTGGACTTGTCAGTTTGTTGAGGACAGAGCATGTTGGACTGAGAATACTTACATTCTTTTTTTGTATTTCTTTAAACCCTGGTAATAATTTGTGTGCTCATAATACAGAATTTCAACATATCCTTGCACCTTATGAAGCCCCATCTTAAAAACCAATGTCTGAGTCTGCTGTTACAACTTATCGATGATATATGAATATCAGGAGATGATTTTGAGGAAGGAAAGGCCTTGTTGGCAATGCTCCTGTTAATAAATTCCAGCTTTACTGTGAAGTTTCTCTAGAGTGTTAAATACAAATTTTCCTGTTTTGCTTCATACAATTCTCTAATACCAGGTTTGATCTTTGGTTATAGAGTCTTCATACTTCAGTATCTTGTGGTTCCTATGGCTTATACATAACTTTGTAAAACAACATTTTTTTCTGATTCTTTGAATATGGTTTCAAAAGGAGTTTGACTTTTTTTCCTCATTCATCTCTGCAGAGTGCACTATTTTACAATATGAGATTTTGTCATTTAAATTATATTCTTTATTATGGAACTTTAACAATTGAGTTGATCTGTTTAAAATATAAATCGACTCAAGTGAATTAAGAATAAGCTTTTCAAAAATGTATTATATTTATAACAATTGTACTGTAAATAGAATAAAGACATGCTATTCACTGTATAGATTTATTAAATGCCATTTTTTATTAAAAAAAAACACATGATAATCTCCATAGATGCTGAAAAAGCATTTGACAAAATTCAACATCCATTCATGATAAAAACTCTCAACAAAATGGGTGTAGAGGGCAAGTACCTCAACACAATAAAGGCCACATATGAAAAACTCACAGCAAACATCATACTTAACATTTAGAAACTGAAAGCTTTTCCTCTGAGATCGGGAACAAGACAAGGATTCCCACTCTCCCCATTTTTATTCAACAAAGTTCTGGAGGTCCTAGACATGGCAATCAGACAACACAAAGCAATAAAAGGCATCCAGATTGGCAAGGAGGAAGTTAAACTGTCACTATTTGCAGATGACATAATATTGTACGTAGAAAACCCTAAAGAATTCACTCCAAAACTATTAGATCTAATATCTGAATTCAGCAAAGTTGCAGGATACAAAATTAATACAGAGAAATCTGTTGCATTCCCATACACTAACAATGAACTTAGCAGAAAGAGAAATCAGGACAACATTGCCACTCACAATTGCCTCAAAAAGAATAAAATCCCTAGGAATAAACCTAAGCAAGGAAGTGAAAGACCTGCACTCTGAAAACTACAAGACACTCATGAGAGTAATTAAAGAAGATACCAATAAATGGAAACACATCCCATGCTCATGGGTAAGAAGAATTAATATTGAAAAAATGGCCATGCTGCCTAAAGCAACCTACAGATTCAATGCAATCCCTATCAAAATACCAACAGCATTCTTCAACAAACAAGAGCAAATAGTTCTAAAATTCATATGGAACCACAAAAGACCATGAGTAGCCAAAGCAATCCTGAGAAGGAAGAATAAAGTGGGGGTTGATAACACTCCCTGACTTCAAGCTCTACTACAAAGCCACAGAAATCAAGACAATTTGGTACTGGCACAAGAACAGACCCATAGACCAATGGAACAGACTAGAGAGCCCAGATATAAACCTAAGCATATATGGTCAATTAATATACAATAAAGGAGCCATGGACATACAATGGGGAAATAACGGCCTCTTCAACAACTGGTGTTGGCAAAACTGGACAGCTACATGTAAGAGAATGAAACTGGATTATTGTCAAACCCCATACACAAAATTGAACTCAAAATAGATCAAAGAGCTGAATGTTAAGTCATGAAACCATAAAGCTCTTAGAAGAAAACATAGGTAAAAATCTCTTGAATATGAACATGGGCAACTTTTTCCTGAACGCATCTCCTCGGGCAAGGGAAACAAAATAAAAACTGAACAGATGGGACTACACCATGCTAAAAAGCTTCTGTACAGCAAAGGACACTATCAGCAGAACAAAAAGGCATCCTACAGTATGGGAAAAAATATTTGTAAATGAAATATCCCACAAGGGCTTAACATCCAAAATACATAAAGACCTCACACGCCTCAACACTCAAAAACCAAATAACCTTATTAAAAAATGGGTGGAGGATATTAACAGATACTTCTCCAAAGAAGAAATTCAGATGGCCAACAGGCACATGTAAAGATGCACCATATCACTAATTATCAGGGAAATGAAAATTAAAACCACAATGAGATATCGCCTCACACCAGTTAGGATGGCCAGCACAGAAACGACTAGGAACAACAAATGCTGGCGAGGATGCAAAGAAAGGGGGAACCTCCTACACTGCTGGTGGGAATGTTCAACCACTGTGGAAAGCAATATGGAAGTTCCTCAAAAAAATGAAAATAGGAATACCATTGGACCCAGTAATTCCACCTCAGGGAAATTACCCTTAGAAGACAACTTCTCAGATTCAGAAAGACATAAGCACCCCTATGTTTACTGCAGCACTATTTATGATAGCTAAGATATGGAAGCAACCTATGTGTCCATCAGTAGTTGAATGGATAAAGAAGATGTAGTACATATACACAATAGAATACTATTCAGCCATTAGAAAGATGTAAATCCTACCATTTGCAACATCATGGCTGGAGCTAGAGAGTATTATGCTCAAGTGAAATAAGTCAGGAAGAGAAAGACAAATACCAAATTATTTCCCTCATTTGTGGAGTATAACAAAGCAAAAACTGAATGAACAAAACAGCAGCAGACTCACAGACTCCAAGAAGGGACTAGTGGTACTAAAGGGGAGGGGTTGGGGAGATTTGGTGGGGAGTGATGAGGAATGGGATTGAAGGGCATTATGATTGGCACACATGGTGTGTGTGGGGGGGGTCACGGGGAAGAGTGTAGCTCAAAGACAAATAGGGACTCTGTGGCATCTTACTACACTGATGGACAGTGAGTGCAATGGGGTATGGCGGGGTACTTGATAATAAGGGGGAATGTAATAACCACATTGTTTTTCTTGTGAAACCTTCATAACAGTGTATATCAATGATACCTTAATTTAAAAAACGTCTCAGGAAAAAGGGAACCTATACCTGTAATTAATATTCACAATATTTGTACTATCTCAGAAAGATGAGAGAATCAGCATGTCCATCTTAAGGGTGAAGACTAAAAACTCAAAAAGAACAAAGTTCCTAATATATGAGAGTGGTGAGGGTTGGTTTTGCCCAGCCTTTTTACAACTACAAATTGTGAGTATGAAATGTCAGAAACTACAAGTCCTATGACTTCTCTCTCCAGTGGACCCCTATTTGCTCTCCAATAAAGAGTCTCAGGAGAAATGTCTTGGGGCAGATGACCTGTCACCATCTTCACCTGTTCTAGGAATAAAAAGGAAAACATAGCCTACTATCTCTGAGTCTGTTAACCCCTGATGGAGCAAATCAGACAAAAGGGGTTAAATAAACTAACACTGTGCACAAGTAATTTTTATTATCAAGCAGGACAGAATCTTCTTTCCTTCTAACATACTGATTTCCTCAAATAAGAAAAGAGTGACCTAGATTTAATCAAATACAGAGTATTAAAGTGAAGCTAGATTAGTACAAAATATTATATAAGATCACAAAAAAGACAAAAATATGATATTCAAATAAGTACAAAAAATCCAAATGAGGAAAATAAACTTTCACAGGATGTTACCGCCAAAAGGAAACATTTAAAACTCTTTGAAGTTTAGTAAGATAAAATTTAAGAATTGATATCAGCAAAAACAGTCCTTTGGTGGCCCAGTCCCTTGAATTTCCTGACCCATATTTCTTTCCTGCTGAAACAATCAGTGGGATACCTTCTTTCTGGTACAGCTCAGCAGCCTCAAACACATCTAGCTATAGAGTCAAACAAACACAAAAATCATTAACACAAATTTTGATATAGTTGGCAACTGCTTAAATACTTTGTATATATACTGACTATCTGTCCTGGTGGAAAATGAATTGTTTTGGGAGCTGGTTTTCCAATAAACTTATTAAAAAGCTTGATATTTGCAAAGGTTTCTCTTGTCATTACAGCATCATTACCTCTTCGGACTCCGTAAGAGTTGAATTCATGAGGGGTAAGGCTACAGGAAAATTATGTAAGTAATTTAATTTCAGGTGGAAAATAATCACGTACTACTGAATTGTAAAACTTACTCAAAACATTTTTTATTATGGATAATTTCAAGTATGTACAAAAGTAGGGCAAACAGAACAGTGAATCAACAAGCAGGTGCCTCTCATCACATTGTAATAATCAAATCATGGACTCTGTTTCTTCCATAATTATCCCCTATTACATTATTTTGAGGAAAACACATTTTAGTTGTATCTATTTCAGTATGTTCCTCTAAAAGATTCGGACTCGTAAAATACTATCCTGATACCAAAAAAAGCCCCCACAGTTTCTTAATATCAGAGAGCCAGTCAATATTCAAATGTCCCTGAATTTCCCCATGATTCATTTGTTGTTGGTTTGTTCAATTCAGGCAGGGTCCAAATATGCTTCATATATTCATTCAGTCAATCTCTTAATCTTCACATCTGCTTTCCCTTCTTGCCCCTCTTGTACTTTTTCTGAAGGAAACAGGTCACTGGTTGTAGTTTCCTGCATTCATACTGTGCCAACTGCATTCCCACGGTGTCATTCCCAATCCTCTGTCACTTTATTTCCTGTAAACAAGATGTCAGATCCAATGGCTTGATAATATTTGGGTTTTTAACGTTAATTTGTGTAACAGGCCTCATAGGTCAAACATCCATTGGAGGCACATGATACCCAGTTGTCTCTTTCTGGAATGTTACCAGGGACTATCATCACTGTCCCGATTAAATCTTTCATTAGGGATTACACAACAGTGATACTCATCACTCCTCCTCCAACTTTTAGCTGCAAAACTTCTATAAAGACAAATGTCCTTCATCAATGATTAGGTTATACTGAAATTCATTCCACATGGTAAAGACTGTTTACAAATCTATGACTGTTAAGTAATCAGATGGTTCCCTACCAACTTCCAGAGGTAAGTTGGTCTGTTTTTTTCTTTCAGTATTATTATAAACTCAGAGACTAAAATGCATGATTTAATCCATCCCAGTTAGTATTTTTTACTGATGCTCAGCATGTCCCATCTTTAAGCAGTGGCAGGTTCAAATTGGTTCCTGAGACCTTTTCACAGAAGCCCTGTAGTTTCTGGCAGCTATTTCTCACTGGGAAAAATATAGACATTTTCCAGACCCAAATTTGGAATCAATCATCTCTCCAAGAAGCACTGGTTGTTTGTACGGGTTTCCCCTCCTATCTGGAAGAGAATGTTCCAACATAACCATTCATAAACCAAAACAGCATCCAGTGCAGGGCATCTCCTGATTTCTGGAGGGTCACATCCCTCCACTTTTGCCATAGACCTACGCTAGCACTTGCCTTTTTGCTAATGGAAAGAAATCCGAAGAGGATTTTCACTTCCACGAAAAAAGCTGTTACCACACCAATGTAGGTCTTTTGTGAAAACAAAGTGGTGTGACTTGAGCTTCTGGAAAGCTGAGATACCTGTACAGTGCTATGGCATTCAGACACCATAATCTGGGTGTTAATGGGCTGGACTGGTCACCAGGACAAGAAACAGCTAAGCATCTCAACAACAGCTAAGTGTCTGTTCGGCCTTTTATGTAAAGGCAATAAATATTCTAAATTTGTACACTTAAATGTTTTTATAATGGAGGTGGGGGTGGGGGATGGTTCATATGTCTATTTAAAAAAATTCTGATTTATGAGAAGTACTGGATTAAATATTCTAAGATCTGAAATTACAATAAATATAAAAACTGTGTCTTGGAAAGTGGTGGCTCCTTTTTTTTGAGGGTTGGCAGCAATGTCACAATTACGACCAAGATGGAAATCACAACCAACAAATATCTGGGAAAAAGAAAATTTACCTTATTTCTCAACACTGTATATAAAAGCTAAGTGGGTAACAAACTGATTCATCTTCGTGAAGTTTTACCAAAGGCAGCTGCTATTAGTAATTTCTACCAAAGTACTTTAATTCACACCAAACTACAGTTAACTGGAAAGTAAGTTCAAACACAAAATTCACGACAGCACTGCTGAAACTACAGTAAGAGTTTTCAGGTTTACTACATGACAAACCAAGCCACACGACATGGTCTGTGTATGAGATTTCACTGCAAAGTCTTGTCATTCAAGTAGCACAAGCACCAAGGTTGATCGGGCAGCATGTCCCACCTTCAGCAAACCTGTCTGTGGTGTCAGGATGGCTCTGTAACACCAGAGAGCATTACCATGCACAGAGAAATGAAATAATTTGTTTCTAGTTTCAGATTGTTATCTCCTCTATAAACGATCTTTACATTCATTGATTTATGTAAAATTTTAGACTCAAAAAGCAGGAATTCACTGTCTTTCCATTTGACACAGATCAAGCCTAGCTTCATGCACATGCATCTTATAGTCCACAAAAGACACATTTTAATTTCTAACTAGGGGAGGGTGGTTAAGGTAATTTGACAGGTCAAACCATGATGACTTTTCAACAAAGAAAAATTGAAAAGAGAAGTCTTGCTTCCAATCAGTTGTTTATTTTGGCTACCCCTCTATTAGGGGTGCAATTTAAAACAGCCATTTCAGTTTCTAAAAATGTAAGCAAAAGCAGGTACAACAGGTACTCCAGTTACTGCGTAAGTCACCATGGCAAGCAGACACCTGTGACAGCAGGTACTTCCTGGAGGAACGAACGTGACCAGAAGCCTCTCAATCAGTAAGAAAGGAGACAAAATAAAAGCATCTGAACACCAGGCACACATACCCTCTACTGGCCAAGTATTTAACAGCAGCACTACTCCTCGCAATGCTTCCAGCGGGCGATATATGGTCTGTGGTGACACAGTCTCCCAGATGCAGTAGGACGTGGGCATTTTCAATAGACAGCAGTGAAACTGGCTCTTTGGTCTAAAAGGTAAAAAGTTAAAGGCATTTAACTCTTCATGAGTTTTTTTAGTTATAACAACATTAAAAAGATGAAACAGTGATAAAACAGTACTTAACAAGCTTATCAAAAAATGAAGGACATCTGATAGAAGTAAACTTCAAGTCCCATGGAAACAAGAGTGAATATGGTGCTTCTAAGGAATCCCACTGCTTATTTCCCATCTGTGAATATGGTTTTGGTTGGTGAATTAAAAGAAAGATAAAATGGGAGTCATAAAAAGAGGCTTATATAAATGATCAAGGGAATAAAGTATTTATGTTAAAATGAAAAAAATAGGTCTTACTGATTTAGAAATAAAGCTGACAGCACATTCTATAAAATCATGACATTTTGGATGGATTCAATAAAGATTTGCTCATCAAATTCCAACACACCAGATTTTTAGGAGCACTACCCTGTGAGTTAAGTTTCAATAGAAACTGAATGTCAAAATTTGTAGACTCCAAAAATCTAAAAAACTTAAAAATATCTACACAAGTTGCTAAAGAGAGATTGTGTGTGGGTATTGCTGTTGATCTTCAGAATATCGTCATGGACAAAAACCGCTACTTCTTTCAATGCACGTCCCACATCACAGTGTGATATTTTCAAACTACACTTATAACCCTTGCCACCTGCACCACCACCCCAGCAGTCCAGCCATCATCGCCTTTCCCTCTGGATTCTGCTGTCACTGGTCTTCCTGCTTCTACCCAACCTTCACCCCAAAGAAAGTCTCAATACAAAGAGCAACCCTTTTGAGTATGACACTCCTCTGTTCGAAACCTTCCCATGGCTCCCACTCCCCGTGTCACTTCACTCAGAGTACAAGACTACATTTTAACATTGGTCTAAAGTTCCCTATGTACTGGGACCTCCATTTCTGACATCGTTTCCTACCACTATCCTTATTTCCCATGCTCTAGCCACACTGCCCTCCTTGAGGCCTTTACCCTGATTTCTCCACCGGGCAGCCCTCTTCTTTGTCCAGATATATGGCTAACTTATTCACATCTTTCAAAGTTTTGCTCAAATGTCATATTTTCAACCACTCTATATAAAATTACAATCTACTCCCCAAATTTTGCACAATTGGTTCTTTTTACCCTGATCATATATATTTTTTCATTACCACTTACCACTTTTTAGCATAATATGTAATCTACCTAGTTATTCTGCTAATGGTTCACTGCCTTCCTCTCCCCATGAGAATGTTGGGTTTTGTTAACTGATGAAATCTGCATACCTAGAAGAGTGCCTGACACACAGCAGAGATTCAGTAAATATTTGTTAAGTGAATAAACACTTTTTGTGCCCTCATATTTATATTTTCCATTATTAAAAAAAAGTGTGACTATATGTATTTACTTGTAGGTGTAAAAGACATCCCTGGGACGATGCTTAAAAAACTGACAAGCACTGGTTGCCTCTGAGGAGGTGAAGCAGGAGGACAGGCATGGGTGAGACAGACTCATTGCACCATCTTTCTTTTGAAATCTGAACCATCTGAGTGGGCTAACAGAGCAGTTTATATGAAGTGTGCCCATATTCAAGATGCCAAATGTAAATGCTTGCTACATATTTCTAATAGGTAAAAAAATAAATCTATTCTGTTACTCTAAGCTATTCTCTCAGATACTAGAGATTTCCAGATACAAAATGACTATCACTCATTAAAACGTATGTGTTCAAAATAATGTAATCTAAAATTTTATTCTATTCAGAAAGCAGGATGTGTGAAATAAAGAAAACATCGACACTTCACTGAACTGCTGAAGAAATGAGACTCTTACCTCTATTTCCTCTTTTCATGTTTTAAACATGGACAATATAACATGCTCTTCCTCTATCTGATGAACTTCTTCTCGAGGAGGCTAAATATTATGTAGGTAAATGTTCTTGCCAGTAGTGTCAGTACCTGTTTAAAATATTTTAGTATGAGATTCAAGACATTCACATCGCCAAAGGAATTATCATACAAACTAAGTAAATTACTCAACAGCAGACTGCTTTAGGCATAAGCAGCTGAAGGAAGCAACTATGCCCATTTTACTTTCTTCATATAAACACAGAAATGAATGACGATGCATTACACCAAGAGGTCCTGAAATGATCAAATAATGGCTGATCTAAGAAACATTTCAAAAATACAACAGCCTCTGGGAAAAAAGTGTGCGCAGGGACATATGTATGCAGATAAAGGAAGAGATACCTAAAGGCTCGGTCTGGAAATCTATATTCACTGTACCCGCTATGGCATAAGCCACCCAAGGGTGGAGAGGCAAGATAGTTGGCATGGACACAATCACAAAGACGACCTTCAAAATTTTTGTTTCCAGATAAAACTCCACAGGTAACCAAATCACCCTGAAGAAAAACACACACAAACAATATATATTCTAGAGATGGTACAAATTTGGATAATTATATATACATAAACAATCTCAAATATTGTACTTCTGAGGACAAGATAACCAAAACATATTCTACCAATTATTACAGAACTATCAAAACTGTAAATAAACTAATTCCTGGTGTTATTCTTTGAGAATCATTTTAAGATTGACAGGTTACTATTCCCACAGAATATATATAGGTCTACAGAAATACAAATGTCAATATACATTTTCTGTAATTTATTAATAAAACAGAGTTCGTTATCTTATTGAGTGACACATTTTACCTGTTTGACTGCATTTAAAATGGCTTCTGATAAGGGTGCTGTGTTTCCCACACATGCTGAACATCCATAGCCAACTATTTCAAATCTGCATTTCAAAACAGAAATATGACTGGACAGAACGTCACAGCATTTGTGAAGACACGACAAGCCTTATCTCTTATTTCCACCTTTGTAATAAGATCACTGAAGAGAATATTCATGACAGATGGATCAACCTTCATCGGCATGTCTACTCCGGTTTCTGAGCAACCAAGCCTGACTCTCCCTCTCGGGCATGCAGCCTGCACTGGATGCCAACCATTGAAGTCCTGATGCTTAGGACAAGCCCTAGTCAGGATTGGTAACTAACTCTGCAGAGAGCCAATCACACTACACAAGAAAACTCCTCAGCTACTACTTGCTAGGAACATAACATGAGCACTCAAAAAACTGATGCTGTACTTCTGCCTGAGGGTTTAAACTACAAAGCCTCAAGACAGCCTGGCTTTAACAAGCTGACCAAAGCTCACCAAAGAGGCGCTGGAGTTGGGTCCTCTGACAGGAACAAATCTTCCCATTCTTAACCAAAAAAAGTCCCTGACAAAAATCCCAAGATGATATAACTAAAAAACTGTAGGTAAAATCCTCAAAATTACCTCCAGCTGCCCTTCTAAAAGCAAAAAGAAAATCTAAAATGTATCTCTCTTGCAAAGGAATTGACTACTTATGTAGGGTATGTTCCAAAATAGACACTGAATATAGCTAGCCACAATTTATTTTTCTGAGTATGTAAGAAATGTAAACGTATTTTCCCCACAGTTCAGGGACAACTTCACCTGTGCTTATTTAATAGACCCCAGCACATCACAAGCCCCAATCAAGACAATTTACTCAGTTAATAAAACAACCTGTAAGAGTTCACTCTTCCTGTCTTCCCAACTCATGGAAATTACACTCTACATGGTACCATGGCATATATGGCCGGCCACTGCTACTTGGTTTTACTTGTGCATTTTGTCTTTCCATCCTTAATCTCGAATCCACATTTCCTACTTCTGCAGCCAGCACACTGCTGCTGTGTTCACTGACTATAACCAGTCTTACCTGTGAGTGACAGGGCCTCAAAGATGTGTGACAATGGCGAGGTAACAAGTAAGCTAGAGCACAATTTTTCTAACTTCTTGACTATGAAGGGTTCTAGGAAGCAGCTTCCATCACTGCTGAGTACCAGTGTCAGTGTAAAGAGGTGTAACTATCACTTACTTACCCGAGTTTACTAAGGAATGCAATACTCCACTGGAACTGAGGTAATGTGTAACCATCCCACTGCCTGGAGATAAACTCATTCTGATGTAAGGTTTAACATGCAGACCAGCTTGAACAGCTTTTTTAGCCAAAAGACCTGCACAGTGAACAATGATTCATTACGGTGATGTCTCTCCCTCCTTCCTCACATTAAAGGGGGAAGCGAGAAAGTATTTATTTAACAAGCCAATCTCCATCTCTTGTCAGGGTAAAAGTCCACACTCATGAATTTACTGTCATTATTTTGTCCACTCTATGCTCTTGATTTTTTTCATTTGAAACAAACCACAAGTTGCAGCAGATACACTAGCTTTACATTGTAAATCGTTCACGTGCAGCCTGATGTGGCATGTGCATAAATGGACCAAAGGACGATATGTAGTAATATAATGCACACAGTAACCAATGCATAGTGAGCCTTTTAAAATTCCAGTCATAATAAACAATAATTCAGCATGTATTACACATGACTTTTAACAATGAGTGGTTCTATGTGCATACAACTGATTTCATTTACAATCCTTACCAATCATCTTTTACTCTCAATGGACTATGGCACACTACTATGGAAACTTCACATAGATTATCAAGGGATTCGATCATTATACTTCTAAATTACCAGAAGCAGCAGATACAACCTAAAACTAATAGACATGCAAGTTATGATTTTTTAAAAATTTACCTCCCATGTAATAAAAACAAAATTAGTAACATAAATCAAACCTAGTCTCCTTGAGACCTAATGTTGAAGACCTAAAAATCTCATGAAGTTTCTCAGACACAGACACTGATACTCATGTGTGATATAGAAAAACCACATAACAGAAAAGTAAAAACTAATTTAGGAAAAGACTATGTATGGCCATAAAACACAACCTACCTGCAGAGAGCATGACAGATGGATTGCAGTTATTGATGCACCTGGTAACTGCAGCGATGATGACAGACTCATGGGATAGCTGATAGTCACCTCATTCATAGCGAATAGTGAAGGCATCATTCTGCTTTTCGGCAGCAATTTGGAAGCCTTTAAATCCAACCTATGTAAATTTGCACATAAATATAAACTATGCTTTCTGGATACAAATAGGAAAAAAGACTGGCAGAAAATACAGTAGATCCTTGACATATGATGATGTGACACTGGAAGTTCTGATTATTTGTGAGTGTTGCTAAAGATTCATGATCTTTAGTAGTTAAGATTCAGCTAAAATATGAATTTGAGTAGTCACAATAAGAATTACTAGGTACAGCCAACTACCCAGAATGCAGGTATACCTTGGCTTTATTGTTCTCTGCTCACTGCTGTTCAGGTAATACTCAAGAGATGTACAAATTTTCTTTGTTAACAATGGCCCTGAAGATCTGCTTCAAAATGAGCCTGTGAACCTATGTGTATAAAATAGATGAAGCAAGACTGCCAATGAGTTGTTAATTGTTGAAGTGAAGTACATGGGAATTCAATACACCATTTTGTTCCTGTCTAAGTCTGACATTTTCTCTCTCTCTCTCTCTCTCTCTCTCTCTCTCTCTCTCACACACACACACACACACACAAAGAAATTTTAAGAAAGGAAGGCTCTGAATGCCAGCTACTAGTTCTCAGAATAGAGAAAGTGGCAAGATTGAAGCCATGATTCTCAGAAATTCTGTATAAACCCCAAAGTCAGAGGTCACTTGTTATCAGATTTTGAGAATAATTAGTTACACAGTAGTGTTTTTCTCCTATTCTGGGAAGTCACAAAAGTCTAGAACAGTGCTATTCAACAGAATTTTTCTGTGATGATGTGAATATTTAGTATCTATGCTGTCCAACACAAAAGTGTTAACCACAAGTAACTATCCAGCACCTGAAATGAGGCCACTGTGACTAAGAAACCCATATTTTAATTAATTTAAATTTTAACTTAAAGAGAGACAGTCAACCTCTGCTCCTCACAGTGGACCTGGGTAAACGACTGATCTATACTTTGGTCAGAAGGAAAAATGGGGCTGATGGTGTGTGCTGTAACAAAAAAACACAGCAGATTGACTTTATGGGTCACCTGGCTAGTTCTATATTACTTATTCAACACAAAGTGCACTGACAAGGATATCAATAGAGTGATCTACCTTTTCATTTAAGCAAGCTTGGAAATCACTTTTCATTTCTGTCACAGCAACTCTATCCTGAGGTCTTTTTGGACCACTGACAGATGGAACTATTGAATTCAGATTAATCTGGATCACCTAGATCATGGAGAAAAGGGAAAGGATTTAGAACTTTAAGTAAAGATTCTAACTTAAGGACTAATTTCTGAAGCACACTGAGTTACGTATTCATTCTGACATTCAACCCCAGAAATACAGATTTTTTTAACAACCCCATTTATGAAACATGACAAAAACTGCTAGAAGACTAGCAGAACAATGCACACACTGTCCAACATCAATTGAATAGTCTGTAAAAAATTTTCTGTTCCCCAAATGTTTTTTTTTCCCAGGAAGATGATAAACACTGTCTTCACAGATGTCTGTTGTACAGTGGATGCCTGTGGTGACTATCAACTTTGGCCTCTGAGCTCTAAATTCTCCCTTCTTTGCCTGTTCTGTGACAGTGGAGTTGGGCTCGTGAGCATTTACCCTTTCACGGCCAGTCGGTAGATGGTGGTGGAGGGACACGACAGAGAAAGGGTTTTTCATTTGCTGGTTCCCCAGTGTCTAGCTGGCCAGGCAGGCTCCTGCAGGTCACACTTTTATTCCTTGGTTCAAAAAATTATTTTTTTAAAAACCCCACCTTCCACCTAAGTTTCTATTAATTTCTCTGGTATTTCTATCACTTCCTGTCATCCACTTATCCAGCGTATGTGCAAATTAAGTTTCCCTTCATTGAGACCTTCATGATTCCTCTACAACCCCGCTTGTTCTGAATGACCTTGACCACAAACCTGCTTTTCTTATGCCTTCATTTCTCGGGTCCAGGTGATCGTAGTCTTTGTGTTTAAAAGTGGGATTCATGAGTTTCTCTTGAAATCAATTTCTTGATGGGTTATAGCTTTATTTCTTAATATGGTCAGGTTTTTAATAAGCAAATGTATTCCATTTTATTTTACCACTACCACATTTCTACTTACTTTTTCTTACTCTTTCCTACAATTCTTTCTTCCCTTCTTTGTTTTTTAATGTGGACAAAGCACTAGAGTCAATAAACTGTGGTGAAGTGGACCAGAAAATCCTCACAGAAGTTAGAAGACCCGACCAAAGCAAATTTACACCAATTCAATCCCTATGGGTCCTATACTAGCCTTCAATATGCCAGTAATGTATTCACCTATTTGCCTAACATGTTTCCTGAATATCTACTGTGTGCCAGTCAGTGTTCTTGGAGCTGAAGATGCAATGCAAAAAATAAAAATAAATAAAAATAAATAGTGCAGACACAAGTTCCTGTCCTAATGGAGCCTATGTGTACCTTCCATTTGGAAAGACAGACAAACCAGTACACAAATTAAGATTTCAAGGAGGGATACATGCTATCAAGAACAATACAGCTGGGTGAGAAAATGGATTCCCACCCCCCACAAAAAATATAGCTAACAGTTAAACACACCTATGATAACATCCTGTTGTTTATTTAGATCCTTGACACACTACTAGAAAATGAATGTTATTAAAATTAAGACTCCTGAAAGTGAATACTACCTACTTCAATATAAACACAAATCCTCAACAGATTAGAAACGTTTGCTTAGATTGTAAAATATATTTAACATTTAAGACTGCATAACTGGATATCCCTTTCATAATTGTGGATTTTCACAAAATATAGACATTAACCAGATGCAGACATCATCAAAACTGGTATTTTGGGAGGATATTATATTGATCATGAAGTAGAAAAAATTAGAGTGCTAAATTAAGAGTCAATTTTGTACTTTAAATACTAAAAATTTAGACCCCATAAAAAGTTGAAAAATTCACTGTAATAGAAATCTATGTAAAATTAATTAATTAAATGAGACTCACATACCCATAAGCTTGTTAAATAGTAATAATGGCTAAAATTTATTGAGCACTTACTATGTGCCTGAGGCTGTTCTAATGAATTTGTGTTTGATCTTTAAAGAATCCTGAGTTAGATAGGATCTTCCTATCTTAGAGATGGGGAAAATGAGGCAGAAAAGCTAAATAAAGTGCCCAATGTTACAAAACTAATAAATTTTAGGGCTGGGATTCAAACCCAGGTGGTTAGGCTCCAGAATTTACACTCTTCACTACTACTTGGGTTATTCTGTATATACTTGGGAGTACTCAGGCGTTCCTGAATTATTCTGGTTATTGCTAAACAATTTCACAGCTTTAAGGTATGCTTCCATTGACTTGAGTTTGTCTTTATCAAAACCTAAAAAGAAGATTAATAACAAAAATCAAGTAAGGAATTGTGAAATCTTTGGGGGTAGGGTTCTTCATTCCAATGATGAGCAAGAAACAAATATTCCAGATTACAAAATACTCAGAATAGATTTCTTTCCAAATTAATATTTGATATTATTCTCAAGAGTAAAGTTTACCCTTCATGAAAACGCTACTTGCTAAAAACACCTACCAGCCCTTACTTAAAAGTTAATCACTGATGATAAATACTGAGAAACTTCTATAAGACTCGCAAAAAATATTATTTGCAAAAGAAAAACCAGTAATAAAACCGAACATAATAAATTACTATCCACCATGAAGGAAGAAATCCATCACTTTCCATAAACAATAAACAATATTAATAGTTAAAATGAAAGAATAAAGTGAAAGTTAAGAACAGTTTTACAGAGAAAAAGCAGAAATTAAAGAATTTAGATGTTGATATTAAAAGTTTCCAATTGAACATTGGGGTGGTTGTCTGTAAGCCTGATGAGAAGTAAAGTGACTTATGCAGGTGGTCTTTCCGCAGGATTGTCACAGAACACATCCTCCAAGTTATAAGTTCTTCTCACAATGTAACAGTAACATTCCTCCAGCAAGGGGTGGGGTCTGTGTTCCCCCTGCACCAAAGCAGTGTGATTTCCAGAAGGCTGGCTGTCTCTGTGTCCTCAGACCACTGGATTCCTAAAGCCACCACATGAGAAAGCCCAGACCCATGTAGAAGCCACCCATCAAAATCCAGCTTGGAGAAATCTCAGCATTTTATGAGGACTAATCCCTCTCCAGGAATCCAAATGAATTGTTATTCATTTTGCCATGTGACTTATAATAATCTTCTCCCAAAATGAAAAATACTAGAATATATTCCCCAAATATATGTATGATTAGAGATTAGGAGTTCAACAATGATCTCTTTAAAAGAGGAAGAGGGGCAATTTAAAAACAAAACAAAACAAAATGAAAAAAACAGGCAATAGGCTGATAGACACTGAGAAGTCACTGGTGGTTACCATGGGGGAGGAATTGGGGTTGGTGGGTGAAACAGAGAGTCACAAAATCTCAATCATAATATAAATTAGTCACAGACATGAAAGTACAGCATATAGTCAACAGTTCTGGGGTGAGCATTTAATGATGTATGTAAGTGTTGAATCACTGTGTTGTATACCTGAAACCAATATAAGATTGTATAGCAACTATGCTTCAATAAAAAAACAAAATTGTTTTTACTTAAAAAAAAGAGGAAGTGGATCAAAATAAGAAAAGAGATCCCGCTTTTTAAAAACAAGGGGCCTTATGTAGTATCAACACATTGTGGGTTTTCAGGTACTTCTTATAATACATAAACTACTCAACATAAGAGTGGTAAAAACTCCTAGCTAACCAGGCTACAGAAGATTCGGAACTTGTAACCCTGTGCTGCTTTTCACCAAATCACGTGCTTCTTACTGTCAGAGCACTGGGTCCCAAACTCTTTGTCTGGTGACCACCTATTCCTGTTAAAAGAACAGATGAGAATATTCTCAAGCTTGACTCCCATTAAACTGCAACCTCTGATCCCTAAGCAGAATGGAGGTCTCCATCATTATGGGGAAAAACAAAGCTGAAGGTAGGCAGTATAGATAATCCCTTTACGTTGCCGTAAATGGGCCCCAGGGAACCAGGAACAGACCAGACATCTGGGAAGTTTATTATGCATTTTATGCATTCTTTTAAAATAAGACAATTTCATGAATAACTAAATAACATGTACAAGAATAGTGACTTACTATAGAATATTTCAGAGACACACACTGGAAATGTAACAAGTTTAACCTAAATGATCTTGCTTCTTACCTGTATGTTATAAATGTTTTAAAGTCACATTGTCAACAGGGAAAAAGCTGAGGATAGCACCATATTCTGGACACATATTTGCTATTGTAGTTTGATCCACTATAGATAATTGTGAAACTCCACTTCCAAAAAACTCAACAAACTTTCCAGCCACTTCTACATGCCTGAGGTGCTAATAAAGGGACACACATAAATACACAAAATCAGCAATAAGATAAGCATGGTTTCTTTGAAATCTACAAAATCTAATTTTTAACTCTTACTAGTGACGGTGAAGGAAAGAGATCCACTTGTTCTTATGAAACAGGAACTCCTTCCGGTTTTGCAGGTGTTTTAAGATAAACTGTCAATAGAAGAGTGGTCCAATGTCACTGTTAGGAGAGAAAAGGGCCTGAAAACTCAAAATGGCTAAGATTTACATTTTAATGTCTCGTAAATAAAGGTATACCTTAGAATCAATGGTGAGTCTGTTAGCTGGCAGTCTTTCTTAGCAGTATTTTAAATAAGGTTGTGTCTATCCATTAATGGCATCGTAAATTGGATGAAATAGTAATATACAGATGAACTGTATTTTTAAAAAAATTACATGTTGGCTATAAAAATTCTTCAAATTCCAACTATAGCATCACTAGTTTCTACAGCACATTAAATTTTACACCACAAATATTTACAGCATCATTAATTATAGGTAAATTCCATTTTGATAACATTTAAGATGTGGCTTCAAAATTCCTTCTAAAATCATTTTTCTTAGTTTTTACCAAGAACCAAACAGCTACTCACCTGTTCTAAATTATAAAATGGTCTTGGATTGGTACAGTGAGGCAACTAGGGAGGGGACTAAAAATGAAACAGCCTTCAACCTGGGAACAATACTAAGTCCAAACATCTCAGAGGTGGTAGGGGTCACTTAATCCAAACGACTTAAGATATAGGAACTCAAGCCTAGGAGAAAGATGTTTGTTTAAATTCATGAAGATGAGAGCAATACAGATTAGATATACCAAACCAACTGCTACTTTCACCAAATTAATGAGGTACCACAATATACACTGTGAAAACCAAGATAAAATCAGTCCTATGAAGACCATGAATAGAACTTCAAAGAAGAAAAAGAATTCAATAAATGTAAACATATGTAACAGATTGAAATTTTCTATGAACTAAAACATCAAAAATAGATCATAATATTGCTAAGAAAAAAATACAGCCAGAGGGCTCTAAAGGCAAGATTAATTATCAGTATGTCTAAAGGAAAGAATTGATTCCTCTAAAAATATAATGGCATATTCCTTTTCCTTTGGGATAACCCTACAATTCTCAATTTAACTTTGTGATCTTTTGGTACCATACATGGAATCAATCATTTTTCCTAAGATGTCAAAATCTTTTTTAGAGGTGGAGCCAAGATGGCGGCATGAGTAGAGGAGCAGAAATCTCCTCCCAAAACCACATATATGTTTGAAAATACAACAAAGACAACTCTTCCTGAAAGAGAGACCAGAAGACCCAGGAAAACAACCAGACTACATCCACACCTGCGAGAACCCAGCATCTCACGAAGGGGGTAAGATACAAGCCGCAGCCAAGTGGGACCTGAGCGCCCCTCACACCAGCTCCCCAGCGGGAGGAGAGGAGTCAGAGAGGGAGGGAGAAGGAGCCCAGGACTGCTAATCAGCCAGCCCTTGCCATCCGCACTGGACCGCAGACAGTGCATGTGTGGGGTGCTGGATACTAGGGAAAAAGGACAGTAAGATCTGTGAGTAGGTCCCGGCAGCCGGTGCCCCAGGGAAAAAGAAAAGCGAGTGCTTTTTGGAAGTGTTAAAGGGACAGGGACCACACAGCCAGACGGAAGCGTCCTGGGACACTTAGTCCAGCAGCAGGGAACTCCGGGCACCCTAAACCCCTGGATATCAGGGCAGGTCAGACAGAGGTCCCTCACAGAGATAAACAGCCTCCCAGCCGTTTCCCCTCCAACGTGGCTCCGCAATATCGGAGCAGCGGCCCGAGGCAGGCCATGCCCACAGCAACAGCAGAGATAAACTCCATAGCGGCCGGGCAAGAATCAGAAGCCGCGTCTGCATGCAGCTGCCCAGCACAAGCCACTAGAGGTCACTGTTCTCCCAGGAGAGGAAGGCCACAAACCAACAAGAAGGGAAGTTCTTCCAGCCGTCACTCGTGCCAGCTCTGCAAACTGTCTCTATCAAAATGAAAAGGTAAAATTTGAGGCAGACAAAGATTACAGAGTCAACACAGGAGAAGGAGACAGACCTAACCAGTCTTCCTGAGAAAGAATTCAAAATAAAAATCATAAACATGCTGACAGAGATGCAGAGAAATATACAAGAGCTAAGGGATGAAGTCCGGAGGGAGATTACAGATGTCCGGAAGGAGATTACAGAAGTGAAACAAACTCTGGAAGGATTTATAAGCAGAATGGGTAAGATGCAAGAGGCCACTGATGGAATAGAAAGCAGAGAACAGGAACACATAGAAGCTGACACAGAGAGATAAAGAATCTCCAGGAATGAAACAATATTAAGAGAACTGTGTGACCAACCAAAAGGAACAATATCCGCATTAAAGGGGTACCAGAAGAATAAGAGAGAGAAATAGGGATAGAAAGTGTCTTTGAAGAAATAATTGCTAAAAACTTCCCCAAACTGGGGGAGGAAATAATCGAACAGACCATGGAAATACACAGAACTCCCAACAGAAAGGACCCAAGGAGGACAACACCAAGACACATAATAATTAAAATGGCAAAGAACAAGGACAAGGACAGAGTTTTGAAGGCAGCTAGTGAGAAGAAAAAGATCACCTATAAAGGAAAACTCATGAGGCTATCATCAGACTTCTCAACAGAAACCTTACAGACCAGAAGAGAATGGCATGATATATTTAATGCAATGAAACAGTAGGGCCTTGAACCAAGGATACTGTATCCAGCACGATTATCATTTAAATATGAAGGAGGGATTAAACAATTCCCAGACAGGCAAAAGTTGAGGGAATTTGCCACCCACAAACCAATTCTACAGGGTATTCTAGAGGGACTAGTCTAGAGGGGAGCACTCCTAAGACTAAACAGATGTCACCAGAGAAAATAAAATCACAGAAAAGAAAGCAGACCTACCAAATACAAACTAAAGGCAAAAAATAAAATCAACAACCCACTAAAAGCAGTTAAAGGAAACACGAAAGAGTACAGAATAAAACAACCAACATATAAAGAATTGAGGAGGAGGAATAAGAAGGGAGAGAAGAAAGGAATCTCCAGACAGTGTATATAACAGCTCAATAAGCGAGCTAAGTTAGGCAGGAAGATACTAAAGAAGCTAACCTTGAACCTTTGGTAGACACGAATCTAAAGCCTGCAATGGCAATAAGTACAGATCTTTCAATAGTCACCCTAAATGTAAATGGACTGAATGCACCAATCAAAAGACACAGAGTAATAGAATGGATAAAAAAGCAAGACCCATCTATATGCTGCTTACAAGAAACTCACCTCAAACCCAAAGACATGCACAGACTAAAAGTCAAGGGATGGAAAAAGATATTTCATGCAAACAATAGGGAGAAGAAAGCAGGGGTTGCAGTACTAGTATCAGACAAAATAGACTTCAAAACAAAGAAAGTAACAAGAGATAAAGAAGTACATTACGTAATGATAAAGGGCTCAGTCCAACAAGAGGATATAACCATTTTAAATATATATACACCCAACACAGGAGCACCAGCATATGTGAAACAAATACTAACAGAACTAAAGAGGGAAATAGAATGCAATGCATTCATTTTAGGAGACTTCAACACGCCATTCACCCCATAGGATAGATCCACTGGACAGAAAATAAGTAAGGACACGGAGGCACTGAACAACACACTACAACAGATGGATCTTATAGACATCTATAGAACTCTACATCCAAAAGCAACAGGATACACATTCTTCTCAACTGCACATGGAACATTCTCCAGAAGAGACCACATAGTAGGTCACAAAAAGAGCCTCAGTAAATTCCAAGTGATTGAAATTCTACCAACCAACTTTTCAGACCACATAGGTATAAAACTAGAAATAAATTCTTCAAAGAAACCAAAAAGGCTCACAAACACATGGAGGCCTAACAACATGTACCTAAATAATCAATGGTTCAACGAACAAATTAAAATAGACATCAAGGAATATATGGAAACAAATGACAACAACAACACAAAGCCCCAGCTTCTGTGGGACACAGTGAAAGCAGTCTTAAGAGGAAAGTAAACAGCAATCCAGGCACACTTAAAGAAGGAAGAACAATCCGAAATAAATAGTCTAACATCAGAATTATCAGAACTGGGAAAAGAAGAACAAATGAGGCCTACAGTCAGCAGAAGGAGGGACATAATAAAAATCAGAGAAGAAATAAACAAAATTGAGAAGAATAAAACAATAGAAAAAGTCAACGAAACCAAGAGCTGGTTCTTTGAGAAAATAAACAAAATAGATAAACCTCTAGCCAAACTTATTAACAGAAAAAGAGAATCAACACACATCAACAGAATCAGAAATGAGAATGGAAAAATCATGACAGACTCCACAGAAATACAAAGAATTATTAAAGACTACTATGAAAAGCTATATGCTAACAAGCTGGATAATCTAGAAGAAATGGACAACTTCCTAGAAAAATACAACCTTCCAAGACTGACCACGGAAGAAACACAAAAGTTAAACAAACCAATTACGAGCAAAAAAATTGAAATTTTACTCAAAAAACTACCCAAACACAAAACCCCCGGCCCAATGGATTTACCTCGGAATTTTTCAAACATACAGAGAAGACATAATACCCATTCTCCTTAAAGTTCTCCAAAAAATAGAAGAAGAGGGAATACTCCCAAACTCATTCAATGAAGCCAACATCACCCTAATACCAAAACCTGTCAAAGACCCCACCAAAAAAGAAAATTACAGACCAATATCCCTGATGAATGTAGATGCAAAAATACTCAATAAAATATTATCAAACTGAATTCAAAAATATATCAAAAGGATCATACACCACGTCCAAGTGGGATTCATCCCAGGGATGCAAGGATGGTACAACATTCGAAAATCCATCAACATCATCCACCACATAAACCAAAAGAAAGACAAAAACCACATGATCATTTCCATAGATGCTGAAAAAGCATTTGACAAAATTCAACATTCATTCATGAAAAAAGCCTCTCAGCAAAATGGGTGTAGAGGGCAAGTACCTCAACATAATGAAGGCCATATATGATAAACCCACAGCCAACATCATACTGAACAGCAAGAAGCTGAAAGGTTTTCCTCTGAGATCGGGAACAAAGCAGGGATGCCCACCCTCCTCCCTGTTATTTAACTTAGTACTGGAGGTCCTAGCCATGGCAATTAGACAAAACAAAGAAATACAAGGAATCCAGATTGGTAAAGAAGAAGTTAAACTGTCACTATTTGCAGATGACATGATATTGTACATAAAAAACCATAAAGACTCCACCCCAAAATTACTAGAACTGATATCGGAATACAGCAAAGTTGCAGGATACAAAATTAACACACAGAAATCTGTGGCTTTCCTACACACTAATAATGAACCAATAGAAAGAGAAATCAGGAAAACAACTCCATTCACAACTGCATCAAAAAGAATCAAATAAATAGGAATAATCCTAACCAAGGAAGTGAAAGACCTATACCCTGAAAACAACAAGACACTCTTAAGACAAATTAAAGGGGACACTAAGAAATGGAAACTCATCCCATGCTCTTGGCTAGGAATAATTAATATTGTCAAAATGCCCATCCTTCCCAAAGCAGTATACAGATTTGATGCAATCCCTATCAAATTAATAGCAACATTCTTCAATGAACTGGAACAAATAGTTCAAAAATTCATATGGAAACAACAAAGACAACAAATAGCCAAAGCAAACCTCACAAAGCAGAACAAAGTGTTGGGGGGATCTCACTCCCCAGCTTCAAGCTCTACTACAAAGCCATAGTAATCAAGACAATTTGGTAGTGGCACAAGAACAGAGCCACAGACCAGTGGAACAGATTAGAGAATTCAGACATTAACCCAAACATATATGGTCAATTAATATTTGATAAAGGAGCCATGGATATACAATTGGGAAATGACAGTCTCTTCAACAGAGGGTTTTGGCAAATATGGACAGCTACATGTAAGAGAATGAAACTGGACCATTGTCTAACCCCATACACTAAAGTAAATTCGAAATGGATCAAAGACTTGAATGAAACTCATAAAACCGTAAAACTCTTAGAAAAAAACAGAGGCAAAAATCTCTTAGACATAAACATGAGTGACCTCTTCTTGAACATATCTCCCCAGGCAAGGAAAACAAAAGCAAAAATGAACAAGTGGACTATATCAAGCTGAAAAGCTTCTGTACAGCAAAAGACACCATCAATACAACAAAAAGGTACCCTACAGTATGGGACAATATATTTGTAAATGACAGATCCGATAAAGGCTTGACATCCAAGATATTTAAAGAGCTCATGTACCTCAACAAACAAAAAGTGAATAATCCAATTAAAAAATGGGCAGAGGAGCTGAACAGACAGTTCTCCAAAGAAGAAATTCAGATGACCAACAGACACATGAAAAGATGCTCCACATCACTAGTCATCAGAGAAATGCAAATTAAAAGCACAATGAGATATCACCTCACACCAGTAAGGATGGCTACCACCCAAAAGACAAACAACAACAAATGTTGGTGAGGTTGTGGAGAAAGAGGAACCCTCCTACTCTGCTGGTGGGAATGTAAATTAGTTCAACCATTGTGGAAAGCAGTATGGAGTTTCCTCAAAATGCTCAAAATAGACTTACCATTTGACCCAGGAATCCCACTCCTAGGAATTTACCAAAAGAACGCAGCACTCCAGTTTGAAAGACAGATGCACCACTATGTTAATCGCAACACTATTTACAATAACCAAGAATTGGAAGCAACCTAAGCGTCCATCAGTAGATGAATGGATAAAGAAGATGTGGTACATATACACAATGGAATATTATTCAGCCATAAGAAGAAAACAAATCCTACCATTTGCAACAACATGGATGGAGCTAGAGGGTATTATGCTCAGTGAAATAAGCCAGGTGGAAAGAGACAAGTACCAAATTATTTCACTCATATGTAGAGTATGAGAACAAAGGAAAGACTGAAGGAACAAAACAGCAGCAGAATCACAGAACCCACGAATGGACTAACAGTTACCAAAGGGAAAGGGACTGGGGAGGATGGGTGGATGGGGAGGGATAAGGGGGGGAAGAAGAAAGGGGTAGTATGATTAGCATGCATAATGTGGGGGGTGGGAGAAAGGGAAGGTCTGTGCAACACAGAGAAGACAAGTAGTGATTCTACAACATTTTGCTATGCTGATGGACAGTGACTGTAATGGGGTTTGTGGGGGGTACTTGGTGTAGGGGAGAGCCTAGTAAACATAATATTCTTCATGTAATTTTAGATTAATGATAACAAAAAAAGAAAGAAATGGGGGATTACTTCCTGATAGGATAAAACTAACTGTAAATCAATGATTAATGCATCCTTTACATATCCTTAATTTTGATCTTTTAAAGGGTGTGGGATGATCAGCTATGGAAGTACACTTTTCTGATAATATATCTTTCTCTTTAAAAAAAAGCAGTTCCTGTGTGGTGATCTCCAATAGGTTCTTCACAATGGTATAAAGGTCATATCAAAGTGTGGGCAAAGGGTTTGTTTGTGTTTATACAGAGGATCAAGGCCTAATTTGGCTACCCAGAAAATGAATTAAGATACTATATGAAGAAGATCTTCCAACATCAACATCCTCTGGAAGAGTCATTTCAGAAGATGATCATCAAAAAACTTCAACAAAGACCCTGGCACTGTTGCAGTTGTAGCTGCATTCATCCCACCGGTTCCTGGACTTGCCATTGGAATGAAGAAGGAGATATCTAAGCTGGCCTGTGCATACAGTAAAACAAGAAATTTGACTGGATCTATACTGTTGGAACTCAACCAAGAATTAGGAGAAGGGCAAGTTGCAGTGCTCCAAAATCGTGCGTCTATAGACTATCTACTGTTAAAAGAACATATGGGATGTGAACAGTTCCCAGGAATGTGTTGTTTTAATTTGTCTGATTTTTCTCAAACTATTCAAATTCAGTTAGACATTATCCATCATATCATTGATAAGTTTTCACAAATGCATAGGGTACCTAACTGGTTTTCTTGGTTTCACTGGATATGGCTGGTAATTGTAGGTCTGCTTTTGTTATGTATCTGTATTCCTATTCTGTTAATGTGTGTATGCAATTTAATTAGTAGTTTGTTAAAACCTATACATGCTTATGTTACTCTACAAGAAGATATGTCAAAGAAATAATCAATTTTCCCATGTTTTCTTCTGTCTGCTACTTCTGTAGCTTTTCTTCATCCTAATTACAACCCTTTAGTAGAATTCGTGCCTTATATCGAAAATTACTGAGTATCATAATTCTTCCAAGTGGTAAAGATACCTCAAGACAAATGCTGGGCATAGAAGCCACACGGCATAAATCTGCAAAGAAGTAGAAAGCTATCCTTTTCAAAGAATATTGCTTCTCTCTCACTTACGAGCTTTACATTTCCCTGTATGGCCCTGGAAGATGACTGGCTAGCCAGAGACAGGTAAGATTCCTCAAGGGAGGAACAACCTAAGACATGCACAGTTGCAGGGGGGCCATCAGGATAGAAATTGGGGATCAACAGAGGTGAGGCTTAGAACCTCACCCCCCCACCGTTTTGATAGAAATCTTCTGCATCCGTGGATGTTTTGTTGCCCCTGTCTAGCTTGGATTAATACTTAGTCTGTAGGCACAGACCTGATCATCTACATTTGCCCTCTTACAGCACTAAATTATGTTTTCTACCTTTATCTTGCATCTACCTACCACTTCAGCATTTTATTAAAAAACAATAATAATAATAAGGGAGAAATGTGGGATTCACATATAAATCAAGTATTAAAATCAAACGAATAATCATATCTGACTTGATTGTTTAAAGTTCATGATGCGTGATCAAAACTGAAAGTTTCTGTGATATGAATGCCCTTACACTGTTCACCATGTAAGAACTTATTTACTGTGTAAGAAATTGTTCACCATGTAAGAACTTGTTTGTTATGCTTCAGAAGAATGGAGACTGTTGAGAATTAGGCTTGGGGTTGATTAATGATTGTGCATTGAGTCCCCTATACAGAATTTTATTGTTGTTAACAACCATTAGATCAATAAATATGAGAGATGCCCTCTCAAAAAAATATCTTTTTTAATTATGGAAGAAGGATCAATACTAAATGCCAAAAGGGAGCCAATACCGTTTTCTTCTCCTGCAGAGTATCCTGAAAGCTTTCAGACCAATGATTAAACCAAATATACCGAGACTCTCGGAACCAAACTGGAATTACATGTGGAACATTTGCCATGTTCATTCACTTAACAAAATGGGACTCAAATCATTAGAATAAAGTTAGTGAAAAGCTGAAATTTAGGATGGAGTGTTACAAATTCATGTTTACTATTAAACTCTGGAGCACATGTACTGGATGCAGGAAGCCAGTATTAAAAATTCAGAGAAATGCAGCAGCCCAGTTTCAAAAAGACAGATGCACCCCTATGTTTATTGCAGCACTATTTACAATAGCCAAGAAATGGAAGCAACCTAAGCATCCATCAGTAGATGAATGGATAAAGAAGATGTAGTACATATACACAATGGAATATTATTCAGCCATAAGAAGAAAACAAATCCTACCATTTGCAACAACATGGATGGAGCTAGAGGGTATTATGCTCAGTGAAATAAGCCAGGTGGAAAGAGACAAGTACCAAATTATTTCACTCATATGTAGAGTATGAGAACAAAGGAAAACTGAAGGAACAAAACAGCAGCAGAATCACAGAACCCAAGAATGGACTAACAGTTACCAAAGGGAAAGAGACGGGGGAGAATGGGTGGGAAGGGAGGAATAAGGGCGGGGAAAAACAAAGGGGTATTACAATTAGCTCACATAATGTGGGAGGGGTCCCAAGGGGAAGTCAGTTTAGTACAGAGAAGTCAAGTAGTGATTCTATATCAGCTTACTAGGCTGATGGTCAGTGACTGTAATGGGGTATGTGGTGGGGCTACTTGATGACCTGGGGAGTCTAGTAACCATAATGTTGCTCATATAATTGTAGATTGGTTATTGTGAATTGTGCTGTGATAAACATAGGGGTGCACATATCTTTTTTATACTGGTCTGCTGCATTCTTGTATTTATTTACTTATTTATTCATTCATTCATTCATTCACTCATTCATTATCTATCTATCTACCTATCTGTCTATCTATCTTTCTGTCATTAATATATAATTAGATGAGTAACATTATGTTTGCTAGACTCCCCCCATCATGAAGATGCCTCCAGTCACCCCATTGCAGTCACTGTCCATGAGCATAGTAAGATACTGTAGAATCCCTACTTGTCTTCTCTGTGTTGTATAGCCCTCCCTGTGATCCCCACTCCCACATTATACGTGCTAACAGTAATGCACGCTTTCTTTCCCTCTCCCCTTATCTCTCCATTACCAGCTATCCACCCCAGTCCCTTTCCCTTTGGTAACTGTTAGTCCATTCTTGGGTTATGTGAATCTGGTGCTATTTTGCTTATTCAATCTGTGTTCTGCGTGCATGCCCATTGGCTGCCTCCCTTCGATTGATGGCGCTGACTGCCATTTATTGCGCAGAGTCACTCGCAGGCCCGCCCCAGACAGGCGTCCCCCGCGGCCAATGAGTGAGCGCCGACGCAGAGCAGCCCGTCTTTGGGGGCGCCCACAGAACACGTGTTTCAGGCGGCTGCGCAGTAGCTGCAGGCTTTCCCGCCTCCGTGTTCAGTACTCATTAGCTTCGCGAGCACCGCCAGGAGAGGGGTTTCAAACGGCTCCCTCCGTTCTTCTGTCCTCCGGCCCTGTCCGCAGGGGCGACCTGGCGCCCTCAGACAGCCGACTCCTTCGCACCGCGTGCCCGGCGGAGACCAGATGTTGGACCCGCGCTGTCCTCGGCTGTGTCTTCCTCCCGGCACGAATGTGCTGGCAGCACTGACCTCGCTCACCAGCCTCGGATCACCTCTTCGCACTTGCTGGGCCCCCGGCGCCGCCCTCGCCCCTTCTCTTCTCTCCAGTGGCGGGCGAAAGGCGGCGATCGACCAGGACTTGAAGCCGCTGCCCCGGTCGGATGTGAGCCATTACAGCTCTGCCACCTCCAGCCTAGTGCCATGGGGCGGTGCGACCAGGAACCCTGATGCCGCCGTGGGCCTGCCTTCGGCCTCGGTGGCCACTGAGGGGCAGCCGCGCAAGAGCAGCTCGTCCGGCCACAGCGCGTGGTGCAACCTGTCCCATGCCGACCGCATCGCCGAGTCCATCGAGATTGAGAGCTCGGCCGAGAAGTGGCTCACGCTGCCGCAAATCTACGGTGGGTGGTCAAGAGCAGGCCCTAGTTGAAGGATGAAGGCGAAGCGACGGCTCTGTGGGCTGGAAGGTACGTGACCTCGGTGGGCTGCTGGACCCGGATGGGGCGCGGGGACCCCTGTCTCCACCTGAGGTCGCGGTGGAGCCGGTGAGGGCCGTCCATGCAAGTTGCTTGGCGGATACTGCATCGCCCGTGTGACCGGGGAGCGACCGACACTGGTGGTGGACCTGCCGGGCCCAGCCGGGGGTCGGGAGATGGCGCACTCCACCAGAGGGTCTGTCCGGGGAGGGAGGGAGGTGGAGCAAGTGCGCTGAGAAGGCTGTCCGCGCCGCCGCCGATGTCTGCCAGGCAGGGGAGAGGGGCTCGTTGGACCGCTGCTCCTCTGTCTGGGACCGGGCGGTGAAGGCGGCTGCTCTCTGTCTGACCTGGTGCCGCGCCGCCGACCTGCTACCGCCACCTGGGCCGGGGCCACAGGTGGAGGGCACAGGTGAGGCCACGCAGATGTGGAGGCCCGTGGGTGGTTTGCCTTGTGTGGATTTTCTAGGCGGGGGCCTCGAGGGCGAGGGCCGGGGGAGCTGAAGTTCAAGTGGGACCCGCAGTGGGGCGGCGGGGTAGAGGCTGCCCGGAAGGCAGCGCCTTTAGAATTGAAAATTTTTTCATGAGGTACCTCTGGTATTTTCTATTTGTGAATGAAGTTTCTTTACTTTGGTTTGGGAATTGACAGTGCATTTTCTTGTATTTAAAAATTACTGTCTTTCAGTCATTGAGGTTTGTGGTCTACAGCTGAGTAGTTTGCAATTAGCGGCAGAGATTCTGAGACAGGGACCATGGGTATAGTCAGAGTAGCGTGGCGGCCTCTGAAAAAGACCACTACCAAAACTCCGTATTAAACAGTTGAGCGCAGTCAGAGTCACATTAATTCTCTAAAGTAAAATGTCAGACTAGTAGGAGTATAAGCATTGTTCAGTGAAGATGAGTTAAAACTAAAAAGCCAGGAGAAACTTGGCCTGGAATGTGTGAACATCCCCCAGATAAGAAAATAGCTCAGCATGGCCCATGTCTTCATTGTGTCAATTAAATGAGGCTATTGTAAACTTTACTTTAGCCTGCTAAAAGGCCCAGTTTAACTTTAGCTTTGCCTGGATGCTGCTTTTCCTCCTCGAGCCCCTAATGATGTAATATATAACCTGGGCAATTAATACGGCAAGTAAGCCCAGCCACAGACTACATAGTAAAAGGCACGAAGGATCCCATCTTAAAGATGAGATTGCATTTTAGCACTCAGGAAGTTGAGAAGTAAGATTCTTTTTATTATTATTATTAAGGTATTACTGATATACCCCCATTTGAGGGTTTCACATGAAAAACCAATGTGGTTACTACATTCACCCATATTATCGAGTTGCCCCCCCATACCCTATTGCAGTCACTGTCCATCAGTGTAGTAATTTGCCACAGATTCACTTTTTGCCAAGAAGTAAGATATTTTCTTTCATTTATTTATTTATTTTAGTAAGGTATTATTGATATATATTCTCATAAAGGTTTCACATGAAAAAACCATGTGGTTACTACGTTCACCCCTTTATCGTGTTCTGCCCATGCCCCATTGCGGTCACTGCCCATCAGTGGAGTAAGATGCCACAGAGTCAACTGTTTGCCTTCTCTGTGCTGCACTGTCTTCCATTTGATCTCCCCACACACCATGTGTGCCAATCATAATACCCCTGAATCCCCTTCTCCCTTCCTCCCCTACCCCTCCTCTTTGGTAACTGCTAGTAACTTCTTGGAGTCTGTGAGTCTGTTGCTGTTTTGTTCCTTCTGTTTTGCTTCCTTGTTACCTTCCACAAATGAGGGAAATCATTTGGTACTTGTCTTTCTCAGCCTGCCTTATTTCACCAAGCATATCCTGAAGCTCCATCCATGTGGTTGCAAATGGTAGGATTTGTTTTCTTCTTATGGCCGAGTAGTATTCCATTGTGTATATGTACCACTTCTTCTTTATCCATTCATCTACTGATGGACACTTAGGTTGCTTCCATATCTTAGCTATCTTAAGTAGTGCTGCAATAACCATAGGGGTGCATATGTGTTTTTGAATCTGAGAAATTATAGTCTTTGTGTAAATTCCTAGGAGTGGAATTCCCAGGTCAAATGGTATTTCTAGTTTTAGTTTTCTGAGAAACCTCCATATTTCTTTCCACAATGGTTGAATTAGCTGACATTCCCACCAGCAGTGTAGGAGGGTTCCACTTTTCCATGTCCTTGCAAGCATTTGTGGCTTAGTCTTTTCGATACTGGCCATCCTAACTGGTGTGAGGTGATATCTGATTGTGTTTTTTTTCTTTGGTATCATTAATCTACAATTACATGAGGAACATTATGTTTACTAGACTTCTCCCATCACCCATCTCCCCCCCACATACCCCCATTACAGTCACTGTCCATCAGCGTAGTAAGATGCTGTAGAATCACTACTTGTCTTCTCTGTGTTGTACAGCTCTCCCCGTGACCCCCTACATTATGTCTGCTGATCATAATGCCCCCTTCCTTTTCTTCCTCCTCTTATCCTTCCCTTTCCACCCATTCTCCCCAGTCCCTTTTCCTTTGGTAACTGTTAGTCCATTCTTGGGTTCTGTGAGTCTGCTGTTGTTTTGCTCCTTCAGTTTTTTTTTCTTTATTCTTATACTCCACAGATGAGTGAAATCATTTGGTACTTGTTTTTCTCCGCCTGGCTGATTTCACTGAGCATAATACCCTCTAGCTCCATCCATGTTCTTGCAAATGGTAGGATTTGCTTTCTTCTTATGGTGAATAATATTCCATTGTGTATATGTGCCACGTCTTCTTTATCCATTCATCTACTGATGGACACTTATGTAGCTTCCATTTCTTGGCTATTGTAAATAGTGCTGGAGTAAACATGGGGGGATAGGTCTTTTTCAAACTGGGCTCCTGCATTCTCAGGGTAAATTCCTAGGAGTAGATATTCTGGGTCAAATGGTATTTCTCTTTTGGGACTTTTGAGAAACCTCCATACTACTTTCCACAATTGTTCAGCCAGTATATATTTCCACAAGCAGTGTAAGAGGGTTCCCCTTTCTCCACATCCTCGTTGTTTGTCTTAGGGATGTTGGCCATCTTAACTGGTGTGAGGTGATATCTCATTGTTGTTATAATTTGCATATCTCTGGTGATTAGCTGCGTGGAGTATGTTTTCATGTGCCTGTTGGCCATCTGAGTTTCTTCTTTGGAGAAGTGTCTGTTCAGCTCCTCTGCCCATCTTTTAATTGGATTATTTGCTTTCTGTTTGTTGAGGGTCATGAGCTCTTTATATAATTTGGATGTCAACCCCTTATCAGATATGTCATTTATAAGTATATTCTCTCATACTGTAGAATGTCTTTTTGTTCTTCTGAAGGTGTCCTTTGCTGTTCAGAAGCTTTATGGTTTGATATAGTCCCACTTGTTCATTTATGCTTTTGTTTCCCTTGCCCGGGGAGATATTGTTCATGAAGATGTTGCTTGTGTTTATGTCCAAGAGATTTTTGCCTATGTTTTCTTCTAAGGCTTTTATGGTTTCATAACTCACATTCCAGTCTTTGATCCATTTCGAATTTACTTTTGTGTATGGGGTTAGACAATGATCTAGTTTCATTCCCTTACATGTAGCTGTCCAGTTTTGCCAACACCAGCTATTGAAGAGGCTGTCATTTCCCCATTGTGTATTCATGACTCCTTTATTGTATATTAATTGAGAATATATGTTTGGGTTAATATCTGGCCTCTCAATTCCATTCCACTGGTCTTTGAGTCTGTTCTTGTGCCAGTACCAAATTGTCTTGATTACTGTGGCTTTGTAGTAGAGCTTGAAGTTGGGAAGCAAGATCCCTGCTGTTTTATTCTTTCTTCTCAGTATTGCTTTGGCTATTCGGGGTCTTTGGTGGTTCCATATGAATCTTAGAACTGTTAGTTCCAGTTTGTTGAAGAATGGTGTTGGTGTTTTGATAGATAGCATTGAATCTGTACTTTGCTTTAGGCAGTATGGACATTTTGACAATATTAATTCTTCCTATTCATAAGCACTGTGCTTTTTTCCATTTATTGGTATCTTTTCTTTTAAATTGAATGATGTATTTTATTTCTCCCAGCATGCCAAAATATGTCAACATGAAATTCATATAAAATTATTCTTGAGATCCTTTGCACTGTTTTATTGCACAAAGTCTTCCACATCTAGCGTGTATTATGCCCTGTGGCACACCTCCCTTCAGACTTACACGCATCTCAAGTACTAGTAGCCATCTGTAGTTGGTAGATACCATACTAGACAGCTCACGTCTAGAGAGAATGTGACAGTTCTGGCCCATTTCTTTGCAGTCACATGGCCTGCCTGTTTTTCAGTGTAATTTCTGATCCGTGTGCATCAGCCATTCATAGGGCATAAAATGCAAGAACTCAAGAAGTTTTTCCAAATTCAGCTTTATACAACTAAGACTATAGATACCAAAGAAAACTTGTATGTATGTATGTATGTCACATAATTTACATATTTTCTGGCTTAGTGTTGTGTATGCCACTGAAAATAAACAACTGCTAAGCACTTTATCATCAATGGAAGATAATAACACAGAAGTAGACGTTCTGCAAACTATTTGAGCTTCCCTCCTACATTTTGCCAGCATGCTTTCCTATATTTATTTATTTATTTATTTTTACTGCTTTATTTTCTTTTGGCATCATTAATCTACAATTACAGAAAGAACATTATGTTTACTAGGTTCCCCCCTTCACCAAGTACCCCCCACATACCCCATCACAGTCACTGTCCATCTGCGTAGTAAGAAGCTGTAAAATCACTACTTGTCTTCTCTGCATTGCACAGCCCTCCCCGTGCCCCAAACGCACTATACATGCTAATCGTAATGCCCTCTTTCTTTTTCCCTGCCCTTATCCCTCCCTTCCCACCCATCGTCCCCAGTCCCTTTCCCTTTGGTAATTATTAGTCCATTCTTGGGTTCTGTGATACTGCTGCTGTTTTATTCCTTCAGTTTTCCATTGTTCTTACTCTCCACATATGAGTGATATCATTTGGTAATTTTCCTTCTCTGCCTGGCTTATTTCACTGAGCATAATACCCTCTATCTCCATCCATGTTGTTGCGAATGGTAGGATCTGTTTTTTTCTTATGGCTGTATAATATTCCATTGTGTATATGTACCACCTTTTCTTTATCCATTCATCTACTGATGGACATTTAGGTTGCTTCCATATCTAGGCTATTACAAACATGCCGCAATAAACATAGGGGTGCATCTGTCTTTTTCACACTGGGCTGCTGCATTCTTAGGGTAAATTCCTAGAAGTAGAATTCCTGGGTCAAATGATATTCCTATTTTGAGCATTCTGAGGATCCTCCATACTGCTTTCCACAATGGTTGAACTAGTTTACATTCCCACTAGCAGTGTAGGAGGGTTCCCCTTTCTCCACAACCTCGCCAACATTTGTTGTTGTTTGTCTTTTCAATGATGGCGATCCTTACTGGTGTGAGGTGTTATCTCATTGTGGTTTTAATTTGCATTTCTCTGATGATTAGCGATGTGGAGCATCTTTTCATGTGCCTGTTAGCCTTCTGGATTTCTTCTTTAGAGAACTGTCTATTCAGCTCCTCTGCCCATTTTTTAATTGGATTATTTGCTTTTCGTTTGTTGAGGCATGTGAGCTCTTTATATATTTTGGATGTCAATCCTTTATCGGATCTTTCATTTATGAATATGTTGTCCCATACTGTAGGATACCTTTTTGTTCTATTGATGGTGTCCTTTGCTGTACAGAAGCTTTTTAGCTTGATATAGTCCCACTTGTTCATTTTTGCCTTTGTTTCCCTTGCCCGGGGAGAGATGTTCATGAAGAAGTCACTCATGTTTATGTCCATGAGATTTTTGCCTATGTTTTATTCTACATGGTTTCATGACTTACATTCAGGTCTTTGATCCATTTGGAGTTTACTTTTGTGTATGGGGTTAGACAGTGATCCAGTTTCATTCTCTTACATGTAGCTGTCCAGTTTTGCCAGCACCATCTGTTGAAGAGACTGTCATTTCCCCATTGTATGTCCATGGCTCCGTTATCATATATTAATTGACCATATACGTTTGGGTTAATGTCTGGAGTCTCCATTCTCTTCCACTTGTCTGTGGCTCTGTTCTCGTGCCAGAACCAAATTGTTTTGATTACTGTGACTTTGTAGTAGAGCTTGGAGTTGGGGAGCGAGATCCCCCCACTTTATTCTTCATTCTCAGGATTGCTTTGGCTATTCGGGGTCTTTGACGGTTCCATATGAATTTTTTAACTATTTGTTCCAGTTCATTGAAGAATGCTGTTGGTAATTTGATAGGGATTGCATTGGATCTGTATACTGCTTTGGGCAGGATGGCCATTTTGATGATATTAATTCTTCCTAGCCATTTATTGGTATCTTTAATTTCTCTAATGAGTGTCTTGTAATTTCATGGTATATGTCTTTCAATTCCTTGGTTAGATTTATTCCTAGGTATTTTATTCTTTTTGATGCAATTGTGAATGTAATTGATTTCTTGATTTCTTTCTCCTAATTCATCATTATTGTATATGAATGCAAGATTTCTATGTGTTAATTTTGTCTCCTTCAACATTGCTGAATTCAGATATTAGATCTCATAGTTTTGTTGTGGATTCTTCTTGTTTTCTTATGTACCATATCGCAGCATCTGCAAACAGTCAGACTTTCAATTCTTCGTGACCAATCTGGATGCCTTTTATTTCTTTGTGTTGTCTGATTGCCATGGCTAGGACCTCCAGAACTACGTGGACTAAAAGGAGGGAGATTGGGCATCCTTCTCTTATTCCCAATCTTAAAGGAAATGCTCTCAGCTTCTCTCTGTTAAGTATGATGTTGGCTGTGGGTTTGTCATATATGGACTTGATTATGTTGAGGTACTTGCCCTCTATACCCATTTGTTGGGAATTTTTATCACAAATGGATGTTGAATTTTGTTGAATAGTTTTTCAGCATCTATGGAGATGATCATGTGGTTTTTACCCTGTTTGTTGATGTGGTGGATGATGATGATAGGTTTTAAAATGTTGTACCATCCTTGCATTCCTGGAATAAATCCTGCTTTATCATTATGGATGATCTTTCTGATGTATTTTTGTATTTGGTTTGGAGTATTTTGTTGAGTAGTTTGCATCTATACTCATCAGGGATGTTGGACTGTGATTCTCCTTCTTTGTGGTGTCTTTGCCTGGTTTTGGCATTAAAGTGATGCTGGCCTCATAGAATGAGTGTAAGTCCCTCCTCTTCTACGTTTTGGAAAACTTTAAGGGGGATGGGTATTAGGTCTTCACTAAATGTTTGATAAAATTCAGCATTGAAGCCATGTGGTCCAGGGATTTTGTTCTTAGGTAGTTTGTTGATTACAAATTAAATTTCGTTGCTGGTAATTGGTCTGTTCAGATTTTCTGTTTCTCCCTGGGTCAGCCTTGCTAGGTTGTATTTTTATAGAAAGTTGTCCATTTCTTCTAGGGTATGCAGTTTGTCAGCATATCATTTTTCATAGTATTCTCTAATAATTTTTTTTCCTGTGGCATCTGTAGTGATTTTTCATTTCTCATTTCTGATTTTGTTTATGCATGTAGACACTCTTTTTCTTGATAAGTCTGGCTAGGGGTTTATTTATTTTATTTTCTCAATGAACCAGCTCCTGCTTTCATTGATTTCTGTTGTTTTATTTTTCTCAGTTTTATTTTTTTCTGCTCAAATCTTTATTATGTCCCTCCTCCTTCTGACTTTGGGCCTCAGGTTTTCTTCTTTTCTAGTTTCATTAATTGTGAGTTTAGACTGTTCATATGGGATTGTTGTTGTCTCCTGAGGTAGGCCTGTATTGCAATATTCTTCCCTCTTAGCATGGCCTTTGCTGCATCCCACAGATATTGCAGTGTTGAATTATTGTTGTCATGTGTTTCCATAAATTGCGTGTTCTCAGTTTTTACTTGGTCATTGATCCATTGGTTTTTTAGGAGCATGTTGTTAAGCCTCCATGTGTTTGTGGGCTTTTTCATTTTCTTTGCATAATATACTTCTTGTTTCATACCTTTGTGGTCTGAGGAGCTGGTTGGTACAATTTCCATCTTTTTGAATTTACTGAGGCTTTTTTTGTGGCCTAGTATATGATCTATTCTTGAAAATGTTCCATGTGCACTTGAGAAGAATGTCTATCCTGCCATTTTGGGTGTAGAGTTCTGTAGATGTCTGTTAGGTCCATCTGTTCTAGGGTGTCGTTCAGGGCTTCTGTGTCCTTCCTTATTTTCTGTCTGGTTGATCTGTCCTTTGAGTGGTGTGTTGAAGTCTCCTAAAATGAACGCATTGCATTCTATTTCCCCCTTTAATTCTGTTAGTTCTTGTTTCACATATGTTGGTGCTCCCTCCTGTGTTGGATGCATGGATATTTATAATGGTTATATCCACTCTTTGGACTGACCCCTTTATCATTATATCCTGTCCTTCCTTGTCTCTTGTTACTTTCTTTGTTTTGAAGTCTATTTTGTCTGATACAGGTACTGCAACACCTGTGTTTTTCTCCCTATTGTTTGCATGAAATATCTTTTTCCATCCCTTCACTTTGGGTCTTTGTATGTCTTTGGGTTTGAAGTGAGTCTCTTGTAGGCAGCATATAGATGGGTCTTGCTTTTTTAGCCACTGTGCAATTCTGTCTTTTGGTTGTTGCATTCAGTCCATTTAGATTTAGGGTAATTATTGATAGATATATACTTACTGCCAATGCCAGGCTTTGGATATGTGGTTACCAAAGGTTTAAGGGCAGGAGGGCCTGCCGCATGTCCTTAGGGGGCAAGCCATGCGGCAAGCCGCCTGGGCTTGCTGGTCTGTGCAAAATTCCAAGCAGGCAGTTCGACAAGTTAGAAAACACATGAGGGTGGCGGGGAGGGGGGGGCACGCGGGGCCCACGAGCCACCTCCCTTTGGCCAATCAGCAGCTGCAGCGGGCACCTGTGGGGGTGCACTTTCTCCCCTGCACCGGGAGAGGAGGAAAACGAAAGCAGCGTCTCCTCAGCTGCAGTCAGACTCCTCGCGAGGCGTGGCATGGACCGGGTGCTCTTGCTGCAGGGTCGCTGAAGGCATTCTGACGGGAATTGCCATGCTGACAATTTGGCTGCTGCCGCCGCCGCTGCCATGCCCTTCAAAGCCTGCACACACACACCCCCCGCCATTAATGGGCCATTCTGCGAGCACGTGAGGGCCCTAAGCCATGGGTAGGTTGCAGCCCCTCAATATGGCCTACGGGGCTCCCTTCCCCACCCCAAGCAGCTGTGGCGGCTGCGCTGCTGAGTCCGCGCAGTGCCCGAGAGCCCTGACAGGACGTGGGGTGTTGCCGCGGGCGGCCGACTCCAAAGTTGAGGGCAGCCTGGCGGCGCAGGTGGTGGCCGCTCATGACGCTCCAGCTACACTTGCTCCAGGCGCTGGTTTAAGGTAGGCGGGGCGTGGGCGCGGGGACCCCTGAGGTGCAGGCAGGTGGGCTGTGTGTTTAGTGGGATGTGGGCCCCAGGCAGCAGGTTCTGTGACTGCTGCTGTTTTGTTCCTTCAGTTTTTCTTTGCTGTTATACTTCACAAATGAGGGAAATCATTAGGTACTTGTCTGTCACTGCCTGGCTTATTTCACTGAGCATAATACCCTCTATCTCCATCCATGTTGTTGCAATTGATAGGATTTGTTTATTTCTTATGGCTGAGTAGTATTCCATTGCGTAAGTGTACCAGCTCTCCTTTATCCATTCATCTACTGATGGACACTTAGGTTGCTTCCATATCTAGGCTATTGTAAACATGCCGCAATAAACATAGGGGTGCATCTGTCTTTTTCAAACTGGGCTGCTGCATTCTTAGGGTAAATTCCTAGAAGTGGAATTCCTGGGTCAAATGGTATTCCTATTTTGAGCATTCTGAGGAACCTCCATACTGCTTTCCACAATGGTTGAACTAGTTTACATTCCCACCAGCAGTGTAGGAGGGTTCCCCTTTCTCCACAACCTCGCCAACATTTGTTGTTGTTTGTCTTTTCAATGATGGCGATCCTTACTGGTGTGAGGTGATATCTCATTGTGGTTTTAATTTGCATTTCTCTGATGATTAGCGATGTAGAGCATCTTTTCATGTGCCTGTTAGCCTTCTGGGTTTCTTCTTTAGAGAACTGTCTATTCAGCTCCTCTGCCAATTTTTTAATTGGATTATTTGCTTTTTTTTTGTTGAGGCATGTGAGCTCTTTATATATTTTGGACGTCAATCCTTTATCGGATCTTTCATTTATGAATATGTTGTCCCATACTGTAGGATACCTTTTTGTTCTATTGATGGTGTCCTTTGCTGTACAGAAGCTTTTTAGCTTGATATAGTCCCACTTGTTCATTTTTGCCTTTGTTTCCCTTGCCCGGGGAGATATGTTCATGAAGAAGTCACTCATGTTTATGTCCATGAGATTTTTGCCTATGTTTTTTTCTACATGGTTTCATGACTTACATTCAGGTCTTTGATCCATTTGGAGTTTACTTTTGTGTATGGGGTTAGACAGTGATCCAGTTTCATTCTCTTACATGTAGCTGTCCAGTTTTGCCAGCACCATCTGTTGAAGAGACTGTCATTTCCCCATTGTATGTCCATGGCTCCGTTATCATATATTAATTGACCATATACGTTTGGGTTAATGTCTGGAGTCTCCATTCTCTTCCACTGGTCTGTGGCTCTGTTCTTGTACCAGTACCAAATTGTATTGATTACTGTGACTTTGTAGTAGAGCTTGGAGTTGGGGAGCGAGATCCCCCCCACTTTATTCTTCATTCTCAGGATTGCTTTGGCTATTCGGGGTCTTTGACGGTTCCATATGAATTTTTTAACTATTTGTTCCAGTTCATTGAAGAATGCTGTTGGTAATTTGATAGGGATTGCATTGGATCTGTATACTGCTTTGGGCAGGATGGCCATTTTGATGATATTAATTCTTCCTAGCCATTTATTGGTATCTTTAATTTCTCTAATGAGTGTCTTGTAATTTCATGGTATATGTCTTTCAATTCCTTGGTTAGGTTTATTCCTAGGTATTTTATTCTTTTAGATGCAATTGTGAATGGAATTGATTTCTTGATTTCTTTCTCCTAATTCATCATTATTGTATATGAATGCAAGATTTCTATGTGTTAATTTTGTCTCCTTCAACATTGCTGAATTCAAATATTAGATCTCATAGTTTTGTTGTGGATTCTTCTTGTTTTCTTATGTACCATATCGCATCATCTGCAAACAGTCAGAGTTTCAATTCTTTGTTACCAATCTGGATGCCTTTTATTTCTTTGTGTTGTCTGATTGCCGTGGCTAGGACCTCCAGAACTACGTGGACTAAAAGGAGGGAGATTGGGCATCCTTCTCTTATTCCCAATCTTAAAGGAAATGCTCTCAGCTTCTCTCTGTTAAGTATGATGTTGGCTGTGCCTTTGTCATATATGGACTTGATTATGTTGAGGTACTTGCCCTCATACCCATTTTGTTGGGAATTTTTATCACAAATGGATGTTGAATTTTGTTGAATAGTTTTTCAGCATCTATGGAGATGATCATGTGGTTTTTACCCTTTTTGTTGATGTGGTGGATGATGATGATAGGTTTTAAAATGTTGTACCATCCTTGCATTCCTGGAATAAATCCTGCTTTATCATTATGGATGATCTTTCTGATGTATTTTTGTATTTGGTTTGGAGTATTTTGTTGAGTAGTTTGCATCTATACTCATCAGGGATGTTGGACTGTGATTTTCCTTCTTTGTGGTGTCTTTGCCTGGTTTTGGCATTAAAGTGATGCTGGCCTCATAGAATGAGTGTAAGTCCCTCCTCTTCTACGTTTTGGAAAACTTTAAGGGGGATGGGTATTAGGTCTTCACTAAATGTTTGATAAAATTCAGCATTGAAGCCATGTGGTCCAGGGATTTTGTTCTTAGGTAGTTTGTTGATTACAAATTAAATTTCGTTGCTGGTAATTGGTCTGTTCAGATTTTCTGTTTCTCCCTGGGTCAGCCTTGCTAGGTTGTATTTTTATAGAAAGTTGTCCATTTCTTCTAGGGTATGCAGTTTGTCAGCATATCATTTTTCATAGTATTCTCTAATAATTTTTTTTTCCTGTGGCATCTGTAGTGATTTTTCATTTCTCATTTCTGATTTTGTTTATGCATGTAGACACTCTTTTTCTTGATAAGTCTGGCTAGGGGTTTATTTATTTTATTTTCTCAATGAACCAGCTCCTGCTTTCATTGATTTCTGTTGTTTTATTTTTCTCAGTTTTATTTTTTTCTGCTCAAATCTTTATTATGTCCCTCCTCCTTCTGACTTTGGGCCTCAGGTTTTCTTCTTTTCTAGTTTCATTAATTGTGAGTTTAGACTGTTCATATGGGATTGTTGTTGTCTCCTGAGGTAGGCCTGTATTGCAATATTCTTCCCTCTTAGCATGGCCTTTGCTGCATCCCACAGATATTGCAGTGTTGAATTATTGTTGTCATGTGTTTCCATAAATTGCGTGTTCTCAGTTTTTACTTGGTCATTGATCCATTGGTTTTTTAGGAGCATGTTGTTAAGCCTCCATGTGTTTGTGGGCTTTTTCATTTTCTTTGCATAATATACTTCTTGTTTCATACCTTTGTGGTCTGAGGAGCTGGTTGGTACAATTTCCATCTTTTTGAATTTACTGAGGCTTTTTTTGTGGCCTAGTATATGATCTATTCTTGAAAATGTTCCATGTGCACTTGAGAAGAATGTGTATCCTGCCATTTTGGGTGTAGAGTTCTGTAGATGTCTGTTAGGTCCATCTGTTCTAGGGTGTCGTTCAGGGCTTCTGTGTCCTTCCTTATTTTCTGTCTGGTTGATCTGTCCTTTGAGTGGTGTGTTGAAGTCTCCTAAAATGAACGCATTGCATTCTATTTCCCCCTTTAATTCTGTTAGTTCTTGTTTCACATATGTTGGTGCTCCCTCCTGTGTTGGATGCATGGATATTTATAATGGTTATATCCACTCTTTGGACTGACCCCTTTATCATTATATCCTGTCCTTCCTTGTCTCTTGTTACTTTCTTTGTTTTGAAGTCTATTTTGTCTGATACAGGTACTGCAACACCTGTGTTTTTCTCCCTATTGTTTGCATGAAATATCTTTTTCCATCCCTTCACTTTGGGTCTTTGTATGTCTTTGGGTTTGAAGTGAGTCTCTTGTAGGCAGCATATAGATGGGTCTTGCTTTTTTAGCCACTGTGCAATTCTGTCTTTTGGTTGTTGCATTCAGTCCATTTAGATTTAGGGTAATTATTGATAGATATATACTTACTGCCAATGCCAGGCTTTGGATATGTGGTTACCAAAGGTTTAAGGGCAGGAGGGCCTGCCACATGTCCTTAGGGGGCAAGCCATGCGGCAAGCCGCCTGGGCTTGCTGGTCTGTGCAAAATTCCAAGCAGGCAGTTCGACAAGTTAGAAAACACATGAGGGTGGCGGGGAGGGGGGGGCACGCGGGGCCCACGAGCCACCTCCCTTTGGCCAATCAGCAGCTGCAGCGGGCACCTGTGGGGGTGCACTTTCTCCCCTGCACCGGGAGAGGAGGAAAACGAAAGCAGCGTCTCCTCAGCTGCAGTCAGACTCCTCGCGAGGCGTGGCATGGACCGGGTGCTCTTGCTGCAGGGTCGCTGAAGGCATTCTGACGGGAATTGCCATGCTGACAATTTGGCTGCTGCCGCCGCCGCTGCCATGCCCTTCAAAGCCTGCACACACACACACCCCGCCATTAATGGGCCATTCTGCGAGCACGTGAGGGCCCTAAGCCATGGGTAGGTTGCAGCCCCTCAATATGGCCTACGGGGCTCCCTTCCCCACCCCAAGCAGCTGTGGCGGCTGCGCTGCTGAGTCCGCGCAGTGCCCGAGAGCCCTGACAGGACGTGGGGTGTTGCCGCGGGCGGCCGACTCCAAAGTTGAGGGCAGCCTGGCGGCGCAGGTGGTGGCCGCTCATGACGCTCCAGCTACACTTGCTCCAGGCGCTGGTTTAAGGTAGGCGGGGCGTGGGCGCGGGGACCCCTGAGGTGCAGGCAGGTGGGCTGTGTGTTTAGTGGGATGTGGGCCCCAGGCAGCAGGTTCTGTGACTGCTGCTGTTTTGTTCCTTCAGTTTTTCTTTGCTGTTATACTTCACAAATGAGGGAAATCATTAGGTACTTGTCTGTCACTGCCTGGCTTATTTCACTGAGCATAATACCCTCTATCTCCATCCATGTTGTTGCAATTGATAGGATTTGTTTATTTCTTATGGCTGAGTAGTATTCCATTGCGTAAGTGTACCAGCTCTCCTTTATCCATTCATCTACTGATGGACACTTAGGTTGCTTCCATATCTAGGCTATTGTAAACATGCCGCAATAAACATAGGGGTGCATCTGTCTTTTTCAAACTGGGCTGCTGCATTCTTAGGGTAAATTCCTAGAAGTGGAATTCCTGGGTCAAATGGTATTCCTATTTTGAGCATTCTGAGGAACCTCCATACTGCTTTCCACAATGGTTGAACTAGTTTACATTCCCACCAGCAGTGTAGGAGGGTTCCCCTTTCTCCACAACCTCGCCAACATTTGTTGTTGTTTGTCTTTTCAATGATGGCGATCCTTACTGGTGTGAGGTGATATCTCATTGTGGTTTTAATTTGCATTTCTCTGATGATTAGCGATGTAGAGCATCTTTTCATGTGCCTGTTAGCCTTCTGGGTTTCTTCTTTAGAGAACTGTCTATTCAGCTCCTCTGCCAATTTTTTAATTGGATTATTTGCTTTTTTTTTGTTGAGGCATGTGAGCTCTTTATATATTTTGGACGTCAATCCTTTATCGGATCTTTCATTTATGAATATGTTGTCCCATACTGTAGGATACCTTTTTGTTCTATTGATGGTGTCCTTTGCTGTACAGAAGCTTTTTAGCTTGATATAGTCCCACTTGTTCATTTTTGCCTTTGTTTCCCTTGCCCGGGGAGATATGTTCATGAAGAAGTCACTCATGTTTATGTCCATGAGATTTTTGCCTATGTTTTTTTCTACATGGTTTCATGACTTACATTCAGGTCTTTGATCCATTTGGAGTTTACTTTTGTGTATGGGGTTAGACAGTGATCCAGTTTCATTCTCTTACATGTAGCTGTCCAGTTTTGCCAGCACCATCTGTTGAAGAGACTGTCATTTCCCCATTGTATGTCCATGGCTCCGTTATCATATATTAATTGACCATATACGTTTGGGTTAATGTCTGGAGTCTCCATTCTCTTCCACTGGTCTGTGGCTCTGTTCTTGTACCAGTACCAAATTGTATTGATTACTGTGACTTTGTAGTAGAGCTTGGAGTTGGGGAGCGAGATCCCCCCCACTTTATTCTTCATTCTCAGGATTGCTTTGGCTATTCGGGGTCTTTGACGGTTCCATATGAATTTTTTAACTATTTGTTCCAGTTCATTGAAGAATGCTGTTGGTAATTTGATAGGGATTGCATTGGATCTGTATACTGCTTTGGGCAGGATGGCCATTTTGATGATATTAATTCTTCCTAGCCATTTATTGGTATCTTTAATTTCTCTAATGAGTGTCTTGTAATTTCATGGTATATGTCTTTCAATTCCTTGGTTAGGTTTATTCCTAGGTATTTTATTCTTTTAGATGCAATTGTGAATGGAATTGATTTCTTGATTTCTTTCTCCTAATTCATCATTATTGTATATGAATGCAAGATTTCTATGTGTTAATTTTGTCTCCTTCAACATTGCTGAATTCAAATATTAGATCTCGTAGTTTTGTTGTGGATTCTTCTTGTTTTCTTATGTACCATATCGCATCATCTGCAAACAGTCAGAGTTTCAATTCTTTGTTACCAATCTGGATGCCTTTTATTTCTTTGTGTTGTCTGATTGCCGTGGCTAGGACCTCCAGAACTACGTGGACTAAAAGGAGGGAGATTGGGCATCCTTCTCTTATTCCCAATCTTAAAGGAAATGCTCTCAGCTTCTCTCTGTTAAGTATGATGTTGGCTGTGCCTTTGTCATATATGGACTTGATTATGTTGAGGTACTTGCCCTCATACCCATTTTGTTGGGAATTTTTATCACAAATGGATGTTGAATTTTGTTGAATAGTTTTTCAGCATCTATGGAGATGATCATGTGGTTTTTACCCTTTTTGTTGATGTGGTGGATGATGATGATAGGTTTTAAAATGTTGTACCATCCTTGCATTCCTGGAATAAATCCTGCTTTATCATTATGGATGATCTTTCTGATGTATTTTTGTATTTGGTTTGGAGTATTTTGTTGAGTAGTTTGCATCTATACTCATCAGGGATGTTGGACTGTGATTTTCCTTCTTTGTGGTGTCTTTGCCTGGTTTTGGCATTAAAGTGATGCTGGCCTCATAGAATGAGTGTAAGTCCCTCCTCTTCTACGTTTTGGAAAACTTTAAGGGGGATGGGTATTAGGTCTTCACTAAATGTTTGATAAAATTCAGCATTGAAGCCATGTGGTCCAGGGATTTTGTTCTTAGGTAGTTTGTTGATTACAAATTAAATTTCGTTGCTGGTAATTGGTCTGTTCAGATTTTCTGTTTCTCCCTGGGTCAGCCTTGCTAGGTCGTATTTTTATAGAAAGTTGTCCATTTCTTCTAGGGTATGCAGTTTGTCAGCATATCATTTTTCATAGTATTCTCTAATAATTTTTTTTCCTGTGGCATCTGTAGTGATTTTTCATTTCTCATTTCTGATTTTGTTTATGCATGTAGACACTCTTTTTCTTGATAAGTCTGGCTAGGGGTTTATTTATTTTATTTTCTCAATGAACCAGCTCCTGCTTTCATTGATTTCTGTTGTTTTATTTTTCTCAGTTTTATTTTTTTCTGCTCAAATCTTTATTATGTCCCTCCTCCTTCTGACTTTGGGCCTCAGGTTTTCTTCTTTTCTAGTTTCATTAATTGTGAGTTTAGACTGTTCATATGGGATTGTTGTTGTCTCCTGAGGTAGGCCTGTATTGCAATATTCTTCCCTCTTAGCATGGCCTTTGCTGCATCCCACAGATATTGCAGTGTTGAATTATTGTTGTCATGTGTTTCCATAAATTGCGTGTTCTCAGTTTTTACTTGGTCATTGATCCATTGGTTTTTTAGGAGCATGTTGTTAAGCCTCCATGTGTTTGTGGGCTTTTTCATTTTCTTTGCATAATATACTTCTTGTTTCATACCTTTGTGGTCTGAGGAGCTGGTTGGTACAATTTCCATCTTTTTGAATTTACTGAGGCTTTTTTTGTGGCCTAGTATATGATCTATTCTTGAAAATGTTCCATGTGCACTTGAGAAGAATGTGTATCCTGCCATTTTGGGTGTAGAGTTCTGTAGATGTCTGTTAGGTCCATCTGTTCTAGGGTGTCGTTCAGGGCTTCTGTGTCCTTCCTTATTTTCTGTCTGGTTGATCTGTCCTTTGAGTGGTGTGTTGAAGTCTCCTAAAATGAACGCATTGCATTCTATTTCCCCCTTTAATTCTGTTAGTTCTTGTTTCACATATGTTGGTGCTCCCTCCTGTGTTGGATGCATGGATATTTATAATGGTTATATCCACTCTTTGGACTGACCCCTTTATCATTATATCCTGTCCTTCCTTGTCTCTTGTTACTTTCTTTGTTTTGAAGTCTATTTTGTCTGATACAGGTACTGCAACACCTGTGTTTTTCTCCCTATTGTTTGCATGAAATATCTTTTTCCATCCCTTCACTTTGGGTCTTTGTATGTCTTTGGGTTTGAAGTGAGTCTCTTGTAGGCAGCATATAGATGGGTCTTGCTTTTTTAGCCACTGTGCAATTCTGTCTTTTGGTTGTTGCATTCAGTCCATTTAGATTTAGGGTAATTATTGATAGATATATACTTACTGCCAATGCCAGGCTTTGGATATGTGGTTACCAAAGGTTTAAGGGCAGGAGGGCCTGCCGCATGTCCTTAGGGGGCAAGCCATGCGGCAAGCCGCCTGGGCTTGCTGGTCTGTGCAAAATTCCAAGCAGGCAGTTCGACAAGTTAGAAAACACATGAGGGTGGCGGGGAGGGGGGGGCACGCGGGGCCCACGAGCCACCTCCCTTTGGCCAATCAGCAGCTGCAGCGGGCACCTGTGGGGGTGCACTTTCTCCCCTGCACCGGGAGAGGAGGAAAACGAAAGCAGCGTCTCCTCAGCTGCAGTCAGACTCCTCGCGAGGCGTGGCATGGACCGGGTGCTCTTGCTGCAGGGTCGCTGAAGGCATTCTGACGGGAATTGCCATGCTGACAATTTGGCTGCTGCCGCCGCCGCTGCCATGCCCTTCAAAGCCTGCACACACACACCCCCCGCCATTAATGGGCCATTCTGCGAGCACGTGAGGGCCCTAAGCCATGGGTAGGTTGCAGCCCCTCAATATGGCCTACGGGGCTCCCTTCCCCACCCCAAGCAGCTGTGGCGGCTGCGCTGCTGAGTCCGCGCAGTGCCCGAGAGCCCTGACAGGACGTGGGGTGTTGCCGCGGGCGGCCGACTCCAAAGTTGAGGGCAGCCTGGCGGCGCAGGTGGTGGCCGCTCATGACGCTCCAGCTACACTTGCTCCAGGCGCTGGTTTAAGGTAGGCGGGGCGTGGGCGCGGGGACCCCTGAGGTGCAGGCAGGTGGGCTGTGTGTTTAGTGGGATGTGGGCCCCAGGTAGCAGGTTCTGTGATTGCTGCTGTTTTGTTCCTTCAGTTTTTCTTTGCTGTTATACTTCACAAATGAGGGAAATCATTAGGTACTTGTCTGTCACTGCCTGGCTTATTTCACTGAGCATAATACCCTCTATCTCCATCCATGTTGTTGCAATTGATAGGATTTGTTTATTTCTTATGGCTGAGTAGTATTCCATTGCGTAAGTGTACCAGCTCTCCTTTATCCATTCATCTACTGATGGACACTTAGGTTGCTTCCATATCTAGGCTATTGTAAACATGCCGCAATAAACATAGGGGTGCATCTGTCTTTTTCAAACTGGGCTGCTGCATTCTTAGGGTAAATTCCTAGAAGTGGAATTCCTGGGTCAAATGGTATTCCTATTTTGAGCATTCTGAGGAACCTCCATACTGCTTTCCACAATGGTTGAACTAGTTTACATTCCCACCAGCAGTGTAGGAGGGTTCCCCTTTCTCCACAACCTCGCCAACATTTGTTGTTGTTTGTCTTTTCAATGATGGCGATCCTTACTGGTGTGAGGTGATATCTCATTGTGGTTTTAATTTGCATTTCTCTGATGATTAGCGATGTAGAGCATCTTTTCATGTGCCTGTTAGCCTTCTGGGTTTCTTCTTTAGAGAACTGTCTATTCAGCTCCTCTGCCAATTTTTTAATTGGATTATTTGCTTTTTTTTTGTTGAGGCATGTGAGCTCTTTATATATTTTGGACGTCAATCCTTTATCGGATCTTTCATTTATGAATATGTTGTCCCATACTGTAGGATACCTTTTTGTTCTATTGATGGTGTCCTTTGCTGTACAGAAGCTTTTTAGCTTGATATAGTCCCACTTGTTCATTTTTGCCTTTGTTTCCCTTGCCCGGGGAGATATGTTCATGAAGAAGTCACTCATGTTTATGTCCATGAGATTTTTGCCTATGTTTTTTTCTACATGGTTTCATGACTTACATTCAGGTATTTGATCCATTTGGAGTTTACTTTTGTGTATGGGGTTAGACAGTGATCCAGTTTCATTCTCTTACATGTAGCTGTCCAGTTTTGCCAGCACCATCTGTTGAAGAGACTGTCATTTCCCCATTGTATGTCCATGGCTCCGTTATCATATATTAATTGACCATATACGTTTGGGTTAATGTCTGGAGTCTCCATTCTCTTCCACTGGTCTGTGGCTCTGTTCTTGTACCAGTACCAAATTGTATTGATTACTGTGACTTTGTAGTAGAGCTTGGAGTTGGGGAGCGAGATCCCCCCCACTTTATTCTTCATTCTCAGGATTGCTTTGGCTATTCGGGGTCTTTGACGGTTCCATATGAATTTTTTAACTATTTGTTCCAGTTCATTGAAGAATGCTGTTGGTAATTTGATAGGGATTGCATTGGATCTGTATACTGCTTTGGGCAGGATGGCCATTTTGATGATATTAATTCTTCCTAGCCATTTATTGGTATCTTTAATTTCTCTAATGAGTGTCTTGTAATTTCATGGTATATGTCTTTCAATTCCTTGGTTAGGTTTATTCCTAGGTATTTTATTCTTTTAGATGCAATTGTGAATGGAATTGATTTCTTGATTTCTTTCTCCTAATTCATCATTATTGTATATGAATGCAAGATTTCTATGTGTTAATTTTGTCTCCTTCAACATTGCTGAATTCAAATATTAGATCTCATATTTTTGTTGTGGATTCTTCTTGTTTTCTTATGTACCATATCGCATCATCTGCAAACAGTCAGAGTTTCAATTCTTTGTTACCAATCTGGATGCCTTTTATTTCTTTGTGTTGTCTGATTGCCGTGGCTAGGACCTCCAGAACTACGTGGACTAAAAGGAGGGAGATTGGGCATCCTTCTCTTATTCCCAATCTTAAAGGAAATGCTCTCAGCTTCTCTCTGTTAAGTATGATGTTGGCTGTGCCTTTGTCATATATGGACTTGATTATGTTGAGGTACTTGCCCTCATACCCATTTTGTTGGGAATTTTTATCACAAATGGATGTTGAATTTTGTTGAATAGTTTTTCAGCATCTATGGAGATGATCATGTGGTTTTTACCCTTTTTGTTGATGTGGTGGATGATGATGATAGGTTTTAAAATGTTGTACCATCCTTGCATTCCTGGAATAAATCCTGCTTTATCATTATGGATGATCTTTCTGATGTATTTTTGTATTTGGTTTGGAGTATTTTGTTGAGTAGTTTGCATCTATACTCATCAGGGATGTTGGACTGTGATTTTCCTTCTTTGTGGTGTCTTTGCCTGGTTTTGGCATTAAAGTGATGCTGGCCTCATAGAATGAGTGTAAGTCCCTCCTCTTCTACGTTTTGGAAAACTTTAAGGGGGATGGGTATTAGGTCTTCACTAAATGTTTGATAAAATTCAGCATTGAAGCCATGTGGTCCAGGGATTTTGTTCTTAGGTAGTTTGTTGATTACAAATTAAATTTCGTTGCTGGTAATTGGTCTGTTCAGATTTTCTGTTTCTCCCTGGGTCAGCCTTGCTAGGTTGTATTTTTATAGAAAGTTGTCCATTTCTTCTAGGGTATGCAGTTTGTCAGCATATCATTTTTCATAGTATTCTCTAATAATTTTTTTTTCCTGTGGCATCTGTAGTGATTTTTCATTTCTCATTTCTGATTTTGTTTATGCATGTAGACACTCTTTTTCTTGATAAGTCTGGCTAGGGGTTTATTTATTTTATTTTCTCAATGAACCAGCTCCTGCTTTCATTGATTTCTGTTGTTTTATTTTTCTCAGTTTTATTTTTTTCTGCTCAAATCTTTATTATGTCCCTCCTCCTTCTGACTTTGGGCCTCAGGTTTTCTTCTTTTCTAGTTTCATTAATTGTGAGTTTAGACTGTTCATATGGGATTGTTGTTGTCTCCTGAGGTAGGCCTGTATTGCAATATTCTTCCCTCTTAGCATGGCCTTTGCTGCATCCCACAGATATTGCAGTGTTGAATTATTGTTGTCATGTGTTTCCATAAATTGCGTGTTCTCAGTTTTTACTTGGTCATTGATCCATTGGTTTTTTAGGAGCATGTTGTTAAGCCTCCATGTGTTTGTGGGCTTTTTCATTTTCTTTGCATAATATACTTCTTGTTTCATACCTTTGTGGTCTGAGGAGCTGGTTGGTACAATTTCCATCTTTTTGAATTTACTGAGGCTTTTTTTGTGGCCTAGTATATGATCTATTCTTGAAAATGTTCCATGTGCACTTGAGAAGAATGTGTATCCTGCCATTTTGGGTGTAGAGTTCTGTAGATGTCTGTTAGGTCCATCTGTTCTAGGGTGTCGTTCAGGGCTTCTGTGTCCTTCCTTATTTTCTGTCTGGTTGATCTGTCCTTTGAGTGGTGTGTTGAAGTCTCCTAAAATGAACGCATTGCATTCTATTTCCCCCTTTAATTCTGTTAGTTCTTGTTTCACATATGTTGGTGCTCCCTCCTGTGTTGGATGCATGGATATTTATAATGGTTATATCCACTCTTTGGACTGACCCCTTTATCATTATATCCTGTCCTTCCTTGTCTCTTGTTACTTTCTTTGTTTTGAAGTCTATTTTGTCTGATACAGGTACTGCAACACCTGTGTTTTTCTCCCTATTGTTTGCATGAAATATCTTTTTCCATCCCTTCACTTTGGGTCTTTGTATGTCTTTGGGTTTGAAGTGAGTCTCTTGTAGGCAGCATATAGATGGGTCTTGCTTTTTTAGCCACTGTGCAATTCTGTCTTTTGGTTGTTGCATTCAGTCCATTTAGATTTAGGGTAATTATTGATAGATATATACTTACTGCCAATGCCAGGCTTTGGATATGTGGTTACCAAAGGTTTAAGGGCAGGAGGGCCTGCCGCATGTCCTTAGGGGGCAAGCCATGCGGCAAGCCGCCTGGGCTTGCTGGTCTGTGCAAAATTCCAAGCAGGCAGTTCGACAAGTTAGAAAACACATGAGGGTGGCGGGGAGGGGGGGGCACGCGGGGCCCACGAGCCACCTCCCTTCGGCCAATCAGCAGCTGCAGCGGGCACCTGTGGGGGTGCACTTTCTCCCCTGCACCGGGAGAGGAGGAAAACGAAAGCAGCGTCTCCTCAGCTGCAGTCAGACTCCTCGCGAGGCGTGGCATGGACCGGGTGCTCTTGCTGCAGGGTCGCTGAAGGCATTCTGACGGGAATTGCCATGCTGACAATTTGGCTGCTGCCGCCGCCGCTGCCATGCCCTTCAAAGCCTGCACACACACACCCCCCGCCATTAATGGGCCATTCTGCGAGCACGTGAGGGCCCTAAGCCATGGGTAGGTTGCAGCCCCTCAATATGGCCTACGGGGCTCCCTTCCCCACCCCAAGCAGCTGTGGCGGCTGCGCTGCTGAGTCCGCGCAGTGCCCGAGAGCCCTGACAGGACGTGGGGTGTTGCCGCGGGCGGCCGACTCCAAAGTTGAGGGCAGCCTGGCGGCGCAGGTGGTGGCCGCTCATGACGCTCCAGCTACACTTGCTCCAGGCGCTGGTTTAAGGTAGGCGGGGCGTGGGCGCGGGGACCCCTGAGGTGCAGGCAGGTGGGCTGTGTGTTTAGTGGGATGTGGGCCCCAGGCAGCAGGTTCTGTGACTGCTGCTGTTTTGTTCCTTCAGTTTTTCTTTGCTGTTATACTTCACAAATGAGGGAAATCATTAGGTACTTGTCTGTCACTGCCTGGCTTATTTCACTGAGCATAATACCCTCTATCTCCATCCATGTTGTTGCAATTGATAGGATTTGTTTATTTCTTATGGCTGAGTAGTATTCCATTGCGTAAGTGTACCAGCTCTCCTTTATCCATTCATCTACTGATGGACACTTAGGTTGCTTCCATATCTAGGCTATTGTAAACATGCCGCAATAAACATAGGGGTGCATCTGTCTTTTTCAAACTGGGCTGCTGCATTCTTAGGGTAAATTCCTAGAAGTGGAATTCCTGGGTCAAATGGTATTCCTATTTTGAGCATTCTGAGGAACCTCCATACTGCTTTCCACAATGGTTGAACTAGTTTACATTCCCACCAGCAGTGTAGGAGGGTTCCCCTTTCTCCACAACCTCGCCAACATTTGTTGTTGTTTGTCTTTTCAATGATGGCGATCCTTACTGGTGTGAGGTGATATCTCATTGTGGTTTTAATTTGCATTTCTCTGATGATTAGCGATGTAGAGCATCTTTTCATGTGCCTGTTAGCCTTCTGGGTTTCTTCTTTAGAGAACTGTCTATTCAGCTCCTCTGCCAATTTTTTAATTGGATTATTTGCTTTTTTTTTGTTGAGGCATGTGAGCTCTTTATATATTTTGGACGTCAATCCTTTATCGGATCTTTCATTTATGAATATGTTGTCCCATACTGTAGGATACCTTTTTGTTCTATTGATGGTGTCCTTTGCTGTACAGAAGCTTTTTAGCTTGATATAGTCCCACTTGTTCATTTTTGCCTTTGTTTCCCTTGCCCGGGGAGAGATGTTCATGAAGAAGTCACTCATGTTTATGTCCATGAGATTTTTGCCTATGTTTTTTTCTACATGGTTTCATGACTTACATTCAGGTCTTTGATCCATTTGGAGTTTACTTTTGTGTATGGGGTTAGACAGTGATCCAGTTTCATTCTCTTACATGTAGCTGTCCAGTTTTGCCAGCACCATCTGTTGAAGAGACTGTCATTTCCCCATTGTATGTCCATGGCTCCGTTATCATATATTAATTGACCATATACGTTTGGGTTAATGTCTGGAGTCTCCATTCTCTTCCACTGGTCTGTGGCTCTGTTCTTGTACCAGTACCAAATTGTATTGATTACTGTGACTTTGTAGTAGAGCTTGGAGTTGGGGAGCGAGATCCCCCCCACTTTATTCTTCATTCTCAGGATTGCTTTGGCTATTCGGGGTCTTTGACGGTTCCATATGAATTTTTTAACTATTTGTTCCAGTTCATTGAAGAATGCTGTTGGTAATTTGATAGGGATTGCATTGGATCTGTATACTGCTTTGGGCAGGATGGCCATTTTGATGATATTAATTCTTCCTAGCCATTTATTGGTATCTTTAATTTCTCTAATGAGTGTCTTGTAATTTCATGGTATATGTCTTTCAATTCCTTGGTTAGGTTTATTCCTAGGTATTTTATTCTTTTAGATGCAATTGTGAATGGAATTGATTTCTTGATTTCTTTCTCCTAATTCATCATTATTGTATATGAATGCAAGATTTCTATGTGTTAATTTTGTCTCCTTCAACATTGCTGAATTCAAATATTAGATCTCATAGTTTTGTTGTGGATTCTTCTTGTTTTCTTATGTACCATATCGCATCATCTGCAAACAGTCAGAGTTTCAATTCTTTGTTACCAATCTGGATGCCTTTTATTTCTTTGTGTTGTCTGATTGCCGTGGCTAGGACCTCCAGAACTACGTGGACTAAAAGGAGGGAGATTGGGCATCCTTCTCTTATTCCCAATCTTAAAGGAAATGCTCTCAGCTTCTCTCTGTTAAGTATGATGTTGGCTGTGCCTTTGTCATATATGGACTTGATTATGTTGAGGTACTTGCCCTCATACCCATTTTGTTGGGAATTTTTATCACAAATGGATGTTGAATTTTGTTGAATAGTTTTTCAGCATCTATGGAGATGATCATGTGGTTTTTACCCTTTTTGTTGATGTGGTGGATGATGATGATAGGTTTTAAAATGTTGTACCATCCTTGCATTCCTGGAATAAATCCTGCTTTATCATTATGGATGATCTTTCTGATGTATTTTTGTATTTGGTTTGGAGTATTTTGTTGAGTAGTTTGCATCTATACTCATCAGGGATGTTGGACTGTGATTTTCCTTCTTTGTGGTGTCTTTGCCTGGTTTTGGCATTAAAGTGATGCTGGCCTCATAGAATGAGTGTAAGTCCCTCCTCTTCTACGTTTTGGAAAACTTTAAGGGGGATGGGTATTAGGTCTTCACTAAATGTTTGATAAAATTCAGCATTGAAGCCATGTGGTCCAGGGATTTTGTTCTTAGGTAGTTTGTTGATTACAAATTAAATTTCGTTGCTGGTAATTGGTCTGTTCAGATTTTCTGTTTCTCCCTGGGTCAGCCTTGCTAGGTTGTATTTTTATAGAAAGTTGTCCATTTCTTCTAGGGTATGCAGTTTGTCAGCATATCATTTTTCATAGTATTCTCTAATAATTTTTTTTTCCTGTGGCATCTGTAGTGATTTTTCATTTCTCATTTCTGATTTTGTTTATGCATGTAGACACTCTTTTTCTTGATAAGTCTGGCTAGGGGTTTATTTATTTTATTTTCTCAATGAACCAGCTCCTGCTTTCATTGATTTCTGTTGTTTTATTTTTCTCAGTTTTATTTTTTTCTGCTCAAATCTTTATTATGTCCCTCCTCCTTCTGACTTTGGGCCTCAGGTTTTCTTCTTTTCTAGTTTCATTAATTGTGAGTTTAGACTGTTCATATGGGATTGTTGTTGTCTCCTGAGGTAGGCCTGTATTGCAATATTCTTCCCTCTTAGCATGGCCTTTGCTGCATCCCACAGATATTGCAGTGTTGAATTATTGTTGTCATGTGTTTCCATAAATTGCGTGTTCTCAGTTTTTACTTGGTCATTGATCCATTGGTTTTTTAGGAGCATGTTGTTAAGCCTCCATGTGTTTGTGGGCTTTTTCATTTTCTTTGCATAATATACTTCTTGTTTCATACCTTTGTGGTCTGAGGAGCTGGTTGGTACAATTTCCATCTTTTTGAATTTACTGAGGCTTTTTTTGTGGCCTAGTATATGATCTATTCTTGAAAATGTTCCATGTGCACTTGAGAAGAATGTGTATCCTGCCATTTTGGGTGTAGAGTTCTGTAGATGTCTGTTAGGTCCATCTGTTCTAGGGTGTCGTTCAGGGCTTCTGTGTCCTTCCTTATTTTCTGTCTGGTTGATCTGTCCTTTGAGTGGTGTGTTGAAGTCTCCTAAAATGAACGCATTGCATTCTATTTCCCCCTTTAATTCTGTTAGTTCTTGTTTCACATATGTTGGTGCTCCCTCCTGTGTTGGATGCATGGATATTTATAATGGTTATATCCACTCTTTGGACTGACCCCTTTATCATTATATCCTGTCCTTCCTTGTCTCTTGTTACTTTCTTTGTTTTGAAGTCTATTTTGTCTGATACAGGTACTGCAACACCTGTGTTTTTCTCCCTATTGTTTGCATGAAATATCTTTTTCCATCCCTTCACTTTGGGTCTTTGTATGTCTTTGGGTTTGAAGTGAGTCTCTTGTAGGCAGCATATAGATGGGTCTTGCTTTTTTAGCCACTGTGCAATTCTGTCTTTTGGTTGTTGCATTCAGTCCATTTAGATTTAGGGTAATTATTGATAGATATATACTTACTGCCAATGCCAGGCTTTGGATATGTGGTTACCAAAGGTTTAAGGGCAGGAGGGCCTGCCGCATGTCCTTAGGGGGCAAGCCATGCGGCAAGCCGCCTGGGCTTGCTGGTCTGTGCAAAATTCCAAGCAGGCAGTTCGACAAGTTAGAAAACACATGAGGGTGGCGGGGAGGGGGGGGCACGCGGGGCCCACGAGCCACCTCCCTTTGGCCAATCAGCAGCTGCAGCGGGCACCTGTGGGGGTGCACTTTCTCCCCTGCACCGGGAGAGGAGGAAAACGAAAGCAGCGTCTCCTCAGCTGCAGTCAGACTCCTCGCGAGGCGTGGCATGGACCGGGTGCTCTTGCTGCAGGGTCGCTGAAGGCATTCTGACGGGAATTGCCATGCTGACAATTTGGCTGCTGCCGCCGCCGCTGCCATGCCCTTCAAAGCCTGCACACACACACCCCCCGCCATTAATGGGCCATTCTGCGAGCACGTGAGGGCCCTAAGCCATGGGTAGGTTGCAGCCCCTCAATATGGCCTACGGGGCTCCCTTCCCCACCCCAAGCAGCTGTGGCGGCTGCGCTGCTGAGTCCGCGCAGTGCCCGAGAGCCCTGACAGGACGTGGGGTGTTGCCGCGGGCGGCCGACTCCAAAGTTGAGGGCAGCCTGGCGGCGCAGGTGGTGGCCGCTCATGACGCTCCAGCTACACTTGCTCCAGGCGCTGGTTTAAGGTAGGCGGGGCGTGGGCGCGGGGACCCCTGAGGTGCAGGCAGGTGGGCTGTGTGTTTAGTGGGATGTGGGCCCCAGGCAGCAGGTTCTGTGACTGCTGCTGTTTTGTTCCTTCAGTTTTTCTTTGCTGTTATACTTCACAAATGAGGGAAATCATTAGGTACTTGTCTGTCACTGCCTGGCTTATTTCACTGAGCATAATACCCTCTATCTCCATCCATGTTGTTGCAATTGATAGGATTTGTTTATTTCTTATGGCTGAGTAGTATTCCATTGCGTAAGTGTACCAGCTCTCCTTTATCCATTCATCTACTGATGGACACTTAGGTTGCTTCCATATCTAGGCTATTGTAAACATGCCGCAATAAACATAGGGGTGCATCTGTCTTTTTCAAACTGGGCTGCTGCATTCTTAGGGTAAATTCCTAGAAGTGGAATTCCTGGGTCAAATGGTATTCCTATTTTGAGCATTCTGAGGAACCTCCATACTGCTTTCCACAATGGTTGAACTAGTTTACATTCCCACCAGCAGTGTAGGAGGGTTCCCCTTTCTCCACAACCTCGCCAACATTTGTTGTTGTTTGTCTTTTCAATGATGGCGATCCTTACTGGTGTGAGGTGATATCTCATTGTGGTTTTAATTTGCATTTCTCTGATGATTAGCGATGTAGAGCATCTTTTCATGTGCCTGTTAGCCTTCTGGGTTTCTTCTTTAGAGAACTGTCTATTCAGCTCCTCTGCCAATTTTTTAATTGGATTATTTGCTTTTTTTTTGTTGAGGCATGTGAGCTCTTTATATATTTTGGACGTCAATCCTTTATCGGATCTTTCATTTATGAATATGTTGTCCCATACTGTAGGATACCTTTTTGTTCTATTGATGGTGTCCTTTGCTGTACAGAAGCTTTTTAGCTTGATATAGTCCCACTTGTTCATTTTTGCCTTTGTTTCCCTTGCCCGGGGAGAGATGTTCATGAAGAAGTCACTCATGTTTATGTCCATGAGATTTTTGCCTATGTTTTTTTCTACATGGTTTCATGACTTACATTCAGGTCTTTGATCCATTTGGAGTTTACTTTTGTGTATGGGGTTAGACAGTGATCCAGTTTCATTCTCTTACATGTAGCTGTCCAGTTTTGCCAGCACCATCTGTTGAAGAGACTGTCATTTCCCCATTGTATGTCCATGGCTCCGTTATCATATATTAATTGACCATATACGTTTGGGTTAATGTCTGGAGTCTCCATTCTCTTCCACTGGTCTGTGGCTCTGTTCTTGTACCAGTACCAAATTGTATTGATTACTGTGACTTTGTAGTAGAGCTTGGAGTTGGGGAGCGAGATCCCCCCCACTTTATTCTTCATTCTCAGGATTGCTTTGGCTATTCGGGGTCTTTGACGGTTCCATATGAATTTTTTAACTATTTGTTCCAGTTCATTGAAGAATGCTGTTGGTAATTTGATAGGGATTGCATTGGATCTGTATACTGCTTTGGGCAGGATGGCCATTTTGATGATATTAATTCTTCCTAGCCATTTATTGGTATCTTTAATTTCTCTAATGAGTGTCTTGTAATTTCATGGTATATGTCTTTCAATTCCTTGGTTAGGTTTATTCCTAGGTATTTTATTCTTTTAGATGCAATTGTGAATGGAATTGATTTCTTGATTTCTTTCTCCTAATTCATCATTATTGTATATGAATGCAAGATTTCTATGTGTTAATTTTGTCTCCTTCAACATTGCTGAATTCAAATATTAGATCTCATAGTTTTGTTGTGGATTCTTCTTGTTTTCTTATGTACCATATCGCATCATCTGCAAACAGTCAGAGTTTCAATTCTTTGTTACCAATCTGGATGCCTTTTATTTCTTTGTGTTGTCTGATTGCCGTGGCTAGGACCTCCAGAACTACGTGGACTAAAAGGAGGGAGATTGGGCATCCTTCTCTTATTCCCAATCTTAAAGGAAATGCTCTCAGCTTCTCTCTGTTAAGTATGATGTTGGCTGTGCCTTTGTCATATATGGACTTGATTATGTTGAGGTACTTGCCCTCATACCCATTTTGTTGGGAATTTTTATCACAAATGGATGTTGAATTTTGTTGAATAGTTTTTCAGCATCTATGGAGATGATCATGTGGTTTTTACCCTTTTTGTTGATGTGGTGGATGATGATGATAGGTTTTAAAATGTTGTACCATCCTTGCATTCCTGGAATAAATCCTGCTTTATCATTATGGATGATCTTTCTGATGTATTTTTGTATTTGGTTTGGAGTATTTTGTTGAGTAGTTTGCATCTATACTCATCAGGGATGTTGGACTGTGATTTTCCTTCTTTGTGGTGTCTTTGCCTGGTTTTGGCATTAAAGTGATGCTGGCCTCATAGAATGAGTGTAAGTCCCTCCTCTTCTACGTTTTGGAAAACTTTAAGGGGGATGGGTATTAGGTCTTCACTAAATGTTTGATAAAATTCAGCATTGAAGCCATGTGGTCCAGGGATTTTGTTCTTAGGTAGTTTGTTGATTACAAATTAAATTTCGTTGCTGGTAATTGGTCTGTTCAGATTTTCTGTTTCTCCCTGGGTCAGCCTTGCTAGGTTGTATTTTTATAGAAAGTTGTCCATTTCTTCTAGGGTATGCAGTTTGTCAGCATATCATTTTTCATAGTATTCTCTAATAATTTTTTTTTCCTGTGGCATCTGTAGTGATTTTTCATTTCTCATTTCTGATTTTGTTTATGCATGTAGACACTCTTTTTCTTGATAAGTCTGGCTAGGGGTTTATTTATTTTATTTTCTCAATGAACCAGCTCCTGCTTTCATTGATTTCTGTTGTTTTATTTTTCTCAGTTTTATTTTTTTCTGCTCAAATCTTTATTATGTCCCTCCTCCTTCTGACTTTGGGCCTCAGGTTTTCTTCTTTTCTAGTTTCATTAATTGTGAGTTTAGACTGTTCATATGGGATTGTTGTTGTCTCCTGAGGTAGGCCTGTATTGCAATATTCTTCCCTCTTAGCATGGCCTTTGCTGCATCCCACAGATATTGCAGTGTTGAATTATTGTTGTCATGTGTTTCCATAAATTGCGTGTTCTCAGTTTTTACTTGGTCATTGATCCATTGGTTTTTTAGGAGCATGTTGTTAAGCCTCCATGTGTTTGTGGGCTTTTTCATTTTCTTTGCATAATATACTTCTTGTTTCATACCTTTGTGGTCTGAGGAGCTGGTTGGTACAATTTCCATCTTTTTGAATTTACTGAGGCTTTTTTTGTGGCCTAGTATATGATCTATTCTTGAAAATGTTCCATGTGCACTTGAGAAGAATGTGTATCCTGCCATTTTGGGTGTAGAGTTCTGTAGATGTCTGTTAGGTCCATCTGTTCTAGGGTGTCGTTCAGGGCTTCTGTGTCCTTCCTTATTTTCTGTCTGGTTGATCTGTCCTTTGAGTGGTGTGTTGAAGTCTCCTAAAATGAACGCATTGCATTCTATTTCCCCCTTTAATTCTGTTAGTTCTTGTTTCACATATGTTGGTGCTCCCTCCTGTGTTGGATGCATGGATATTTATAATGGTTATATCCACTCTTTGGACTGACCCCTTTATCATTATATCCTGTCCTTCCTTGTCTCTTGTTACTTTCTTTGTTTTGAAGTCTATTTTGTCTGATACAGGTACTGCAACACCTGTGTTTTTCTCCCTATTGTTTGCATGAAATATCTTTTTCCATCCCTTCACTTTGGGTCTTTGTATGTCTTTGGGTTTGAAGTGAGTCTCTTGTAGGCAGCATATAGATGGGTCTTGCTTTTTTAGCCACTGTGCAATTCTGTCTTTTGGTTGTTGCATTCAGTCCATTTAGATTTAGGGTAATTATTGATAGATATATACTTACTGCCAATGCCAGGCTTTGGATATGTGGTTACCAAAGGTTTAAGGGCAGGAGGGCCTGCCGCATGTCCTTAGGGGGCAAGCCATGCGGCAAGCCGCCTGGGCTTGCTGGTCTGTGCAAAATTCCAAGCAGGCAGTTCGACAAGTTAGAAAACACATGAGGGTGGCGGGGAGGGGGGGGCACGCGGGGCCCACGAGCCACCTCCCTTTGGCCAATCAGCAGCTGCAGCGGGCACCTGTGGGGGTGCACTTTCTCCCCTGCACCGGGAGAGGAGGAAAACGAAAGCAGCGTCTCCTCAGCTGCAGTCAGACTCCTCGCGAGGCGTGGCATGGACCGGGTGCTCTTGCTGCAGGGTCGCTGAAGGCATTCTGACGGGAATTGCCATGCTGACAATTTGGCTGCTGCCGCCGCCGCTGCCATGCCCTTCAAAGCCTGCACACACACACCCCCCGCCATTAATGGGCCATTCTGCGAGCACGTGAGGGCCCTAAGCCATGGGTAGGTTGCAGCCCCTCAATATGGCCTACGGGGCTCCCTTCCCCACCCCAAGCAGCTGTGGCGGCTGCGCTGCTGAGTCCGCGCAGTGCCCGAGAGCCCTGACAGGACGTGGGGTGTTGCCGCGGGCGGCCGACTCCAAAGTTGAGGGCAGCCTGGCGGCGCAGGTGGTGGCCGCTCATGACGCTCCAGCTACACTTGCTCCAGGCGCTGGTTTAAGGTAGGCGGGGCGTGGGCGCGGGGACCCCTGAGGTGCAGGCAGGTGGGCTGTGTGTTTAGTGGGATGTGGGCCCCAGGCAGCAGGTTCTGTGACTGCTGCTGTTTTGTTCCTTCAGTTTTTCTTTGCTGTTATACTTCACAAATGAGGGAAATCATTAGGTACTTGTCTGTCACTGCCTGGCTTATTTCACTGAGCATAATACCCTCTATCTCCATCCATGTTGTTGCAATTGATAGGATTTGTTTATTTCTTATGGCTGAGTAGTATTCCATTGCGTAAGTGTACCAGCTCTCCTTTATCCATTCATCTACTGATGGACACTTAGGTTGCTTCCATATCTAGGCTATTGTAAACATGCCGCAATAAACATAGGGGTGCATCTGTCTTTTTCAAACTGGGCTGCTGCATTCTTAGGGTAAATTCCTAGAAGTGGAATTCCTGGGTCAAATGGTATTCCTATTTTGAGCATTCTGAGGAACCTCCATACTGCTTTCCACAATGGTTGAACTAGTTTACATTCCCACCAGCAGTGTAGGAGGGTTCCCCTTTCTCCACAACCTCGCCAACATTTGTTGTTGTTTGTCTTTTCAATGATGGCGATCCTTACTGGTGTGAGGTGATATCTCATTGTGGTTTTAATTTGCATTTCTCTGATGATTAGCGATGTAGAGCATCTTTTCATGTGCCTGTTAGCCTTCTGGGTTTCTTCTTTAGAGAACTGTCTATTCAGCTCCTCTGCCAATTTTTTAATTGGATTATTTGCTTTTTTTTTGTTGAGGCATGTGAGCTCTTTATATATTTTGGACGTCAATCCTTTATCGGATCTTTCATTTATGAATATGTTGTCCCATACTGTAGGATACCTTTTTGTTCTATTGATGGTGTCCTTTGCTGTACAGAAGCTTTTTAGCTTGATATAGTCCCACTTGTTCATTTTTGCCTTTGTTTCCCTTGCCCGGGGAGAGATGTTCATGAAGAAGTCACTCATGTTTATGTCCATGAGATTTTTGCCTATGTTTTTTTCTACATGGTTTCATGACTTACATTCAGGTCTTTGATCCATTTGGAGTTTACTTTTGTGTATGGGGTTAGACAGTGATCCAGTTTCATTCTCTTACATGTAGCTGTCCAGTTTTGCCAGCACCATCTGTTGAAGAGACTGTCATTTCCCCATTGTATGTCCATGGCTCCGTTATCATATATTAATTGACCATATACGTTTGGGTTAATGTCTGGAGTCTCCATTCTCTTCCACTGGTCTGTGGCTCTGTTCTTGTACCAGTACCAAATTGTATTGATTACTGTGACTTTGTAGTAGAGCTTGGAGTTGGGGAGCGCGATCCCCCCCACTTTATTCTTCATTCTCAGGATTGCTTTGGCTATTCGGGGTCTTTGACGGTTCCATATGAATTTTTTAACTATTTGTTCCAGTTCATTGAAGAATGCTGTTGGTAATTTGATAGGGATTGCATTGGATCTGTATACTGCTTTGGGCAGGATGGCCATTTTGATGATATTAATTCTTCCTAGCCATTTATTGGTATCTTTAATTTCTCTAATGAGTGTCTTGTAATTTCATGGTATATGTCTTTCAATTCCTTGGTTAGGTTTATTCCTAGGTATTTTATTCTTTTAGATGCAATTGTGAATGGAATTGATTTCTTGATTTCTTTCTCCTAATTCATCATTATTGTATATGAATGCAAGATTTCTATGTGTTAATTTTGTCTCCTTCAACATTGCTGAATTCAAATATTAGATCTCATAGTTTTGTTGTGGATTCTTCTTGTTTTCTTATGTACCATATCGCATCATCTGCAAACAGTCAGAGTTTCAATTCTTTGTTACCAATCTGGATGCCTTTTATTTCTTTGTGTTGTCTGATTGCCGTGGCTAGGACCTCCAGAACTACGTGGACTAAAAGGAGGGAGATTGGGCATCCTTCTCTTATTCCCAATCTTAAAGGAAATGCTCTCAGCTTCTCTCTGTTAAGTATGATGTTGGCTGTGCCTTTGTCATATATGGACTTGATTATGTTGAGGTACTTGCCCTCATACCCATTTTGTTGGGAATTTTTATCACAAATGGATGTTGAATTTTGTTGAATAGTTTTTCAGCATCTATGGAGATGATCATGTGGTTTTTACCCTTTTTGTTGATGTGGTGGATGATGATGATAGGTTTTAAAATGTTGTACCATCCTTGCATTCCTGGAATAAATCCTGCTTTATCATTATGGATGATCTTTCTGATGTATTTTTGTATTTGGTTTGGAGTATTTTGTTGAGTAGTTTGCATCTATACTCATCAGGGATGTTGGACTGTGATTTTCCTTCTTTGTGGTGTCTTTGCCTGGTTTTGGCATTAAAGTGATGCTGGCCTCATAGAATGAGTGTAAGTCCCTCCTCTTCTACGTTTTGGAAAACTTTAAGGGGGATGGGTATTAGGTCTTCACTAAATGTTTGATAAAATTCAGCATTGAAGCCATGTGGTCCAGGGATTTTGTTCTTAGGTAGTTTGTTGATTACAAATTAAATTTCGTTGCTGGTAATTGGTCTGTTCAGATTTTCTGTTTCTCCCTGGGTCAGCCTTGCTAGGTTGTATTTTTATAGAAAGTTGTCCATTTCTTCTAGGGTATGCAGTTTGTCAGCATATCATTTTTCATAGTATTCTCTAATAATTTTTTTTTCCTGTGGCATCTGTAGTGATTTTTCATTTCTCATTTCTGATTTTGTTTATGCATGTAGACACTCTTTTTCTTGATAAGTCTGGCTAGGGGTTTATTTATTTTATTTTCTCAATGAACCAGCTCCTGCTTTCATTGATTTCTGTTGTTTTATTTTTCTCAGTTTTATTTTTTTCTGCTCAAATCTTTATTATGTCCCTCCTCCTTCTGACTTTGGGCCTCAGGTTTTCTTCTTTTCTAGTTTCATTAATTGTGAGTTTAGACTGTTCATATGGGATTGTTGTTGTCTCCTGAGGTAGGCCTGTATTGCAATATTCTTCCCTCTTAGCATGGCCTTTGCTGCATCCCACAGATATTGCAGTGTTGAATTATTGTTGTCATGTGTTTCCATAAATTGCGTGTTCTCAGTTTTTACTTGGTCATTGATCCATTGGTTTTTTAGGAGCATGTTGTTAAGCCTCCATGTGTTTGTGGGCTTTTTCATTTTCTTTGCATAATATACTTCTTGTTTCATACCTTTGTGGTCTGAGGAGCTGGTTGGTACAATTTCCATCTTTTTGAATTTACTGAGGCTTTTTTTGTGGCCTAGTATATGATCTATTCTTGAAAATGTTCCATGTGCACTTGAGAAGAATGTGTATCCTGCCATTTTGGGTGTAGAGTTCTGTAGATGTCTGTTAGGTCCATCTGTTCTAGGGTGTCGTTCAGGGCTTCTGTGTCCTTCCTTATTTTCTGTCTGGTTGATCTGTCCTTTGAGTGGTGTGTTGAAGTCTCCTAAAATGAACGCATTGCATTCTATTTCCCCCTTTAATTCTGTTAGTTCTTGTTTCACATATGTTGGTGCTCCCTCCTGTGTTGGATGCATGGATATTTATAATGGTTATATCCACTCTTTGGACTGACCCCTTTATCATTATATCCTGTCCTTCCTTGTCTCTTGTTACTTTCTTTGTTTTGAAGTCTATTTTGCCTGATACAGGTACTGCAACACCTGTGTTTTTCTCCCTATTGTTTGCATGAAATATCTTTTTCCATCCCTTCACTTTGGGTCTTTGTATGTCTTTGGGTTTGAAGTGAGTCTCTTGTAGGCAGCATATAGATGGGTCTTGCTTTTTTAGCCACTGTGCAATTCTGTCTTTTGGTTGTTGCATTCAGTCCATTTAGATTTAGGGTAATTATTGATAGATATATACTTACTGCCAATGCCAGGCTTTGGATATGTGGTTACCAAAGGTTTAAGGGCAGGAGGGCCTGCCGCATGTCCTTAGGGGGCAAGCCATGCGGCAAGCCGCCTGGGCTTGCTGGTCTGTGCAAAATTCCAAGCAGGCAGTTCGACAAGTTAGAAAACACATGAGGGTGGCGGGGAGGGGGGGGCACGCGGGGCCCACGAGCCACCTCCCTTTGGCCAATCAGCAGCTGCAGCGGGCACCTGTGGGGGTGCACTTTCTCCCCTGCACCGGGAGAGGAGGAAAACGAAAGCAGCGTCTCCTCAGCTGCAGTCAGACTCCTCGCGAGGCGTGGCATGGACCGGGTGCTCTTGCTGCAGGGTCGCTGAAGGCATTCTGACGGGAATTGCCATGCTGACAATTTGGCTGCTGCCGCCGCCGCTGCCATGCCCTTCAAAGCCTGCACACACACACCCCCCGCCATTAATGGGCCATTCTGCGAGCACGTGAGGGCCCTAAGCCATGGGTAGGTTGCAGCCCCTCAATATGGCCTACGGGGCTCCCTTCCCCACCCCAAGCAGCTGTGGCGGCTGCGCTGCTGAGTCCGCGCAGTGCCCGAGAGCCCTGACAGGACGTGGGGTGTTGCCGCGGGCGGCCGACTCCAAAGTTGAGGGCAGCCTGGCGGCGCAGGTGGTGGCCGCTCATGACGCTCCAGCTACACTTGCTCCAGGCGCTGGTTTAAGGTAGGCGGGGCGTGGGCGCGGGGACCCCTGAGGTGCAGGCAGGTGGGCTGTGTGTTTAGTGGGATGTGGGCCCCAGGCAGCAGGTTCTGTGACTGCTGCTGTTTTGTTCCTTCAGTTTTTCTTTGCTGTTATACTTCACAAATGAGGGAAATCATTAGGTACTTGTCTGTCACTGCCTGGCTTATTTCACTGAGCATAATACCCTCTATCTCCGTCCATGTTGTTGCAATTGATAGGATTTGTTTATTTCTTATGGCTGAGTAGTATTCCATTGCGTAAGTGTACCAGCTCTCCTTTATCCATTCATCTACTGATGGACACTTAGGTTGCTTCCATATCTAGGCTATTGTAAACATGCCGCAATAAACATAGGGGTGCATCTGTCTTTTTCAAACTGGGCTGCTGCATTCTTAGGGTAAATTCCTAGAAGTGGAATTCCTGGGTCAAATGGTATTCCTATTTTGAGCATTCTGAGGAACCTCCATACTGCTTTCCACAATGGTTGAACTAGTTTACATTCCCACCAGCAGTGTAGGAGGGTTCCCCTTTCTCCACAACCTCGCCAACATTTGTTGTTGTTTGTCTTTTCAATGATGGCGATCCTTACTGGTGTGAGGTGATATCTCATTGTGGTTTTAATTTGCATTTCTCTGATGATTAGCGATGTAGAGCATCTTTTCATGTGCCTGTTAGCCTTCTGGGTTTCTTCTTTAGAGAACTGTCTATTCAGCTCCTCTGCCAATTTTTTAATTGGATTATTTGCTTTTTTTTTGTTGAGGCATGTGAGCTCTTTATATATTTTGGACGTCAATCCTTTATCGGATCTTTCATTTATGAATATGTTGTCCCATACTGTAGGATACCTTTTTGTTCTATTGATGGTGTCCTTTGCTGTACAGAAGCTTTTTAGCTTGATATAGTCCCACTTGTTCATTTTTGCCTTTGTTTCCCTTGCCCGGGGAGAGATGTTCATGAAGAAGTCACTCATGTTTATGTCCATGAGATTTTTGCCTATGTTTTTTTCTACATGGTTTCATGACTTACATTCAGGTCTTTGATCCATTTGGAGTTTACTTTTGTGTATGGGGTTAGACAGTGATCCAGTTTCATTCTCTTACATGTAGCTGTCCAGTTTTGCCAGCACCATCTGTTGAAGAGACTGTCATTTCCCCATTGTATGTCCATGGCTCCGTTATCATATATTAATTGACCATATACGTTTGGGTTAATGTCTGGAGTCTCCATTCTCTTCCACTGGTCTGTGGCTCTGTTCTTGTACCAGTACCAAATTGTATTGATTACTGTGACTTTGTAGTAGAGCTTGGAGTTGGGGAGCGAGATCCCCCCCACTTTATTCTTCATTCTCAGGATTGCTTTGGCTATTCGGGGTCTTTGACGGTTCCATATGAATTTTTTAACTATTTGTTCCAGTTCATTGAAGAATGCTGTTGGTAATTTGATAGGGATTGCATTGGATCTGTATACTGCTTTGGGCAGGATGGCCATTTTGATGATATTAATTCTTCCTAGCCATTTATTGGTATCTTTAATTTCTCTAATGAGTGTCTTGTAATTTCATGGTATATGTCTTTCAATTCCTTGGTTAGGTTTATTCCTAGGTATTTTATTCTTTTAGATGCAATTGTGAATGGAATTGATTTCTTGATTTCTTTCTCCTAATTCATCATTATTGTATATGAATGCAAGATTTCTATGTGTTAATTTTGTCTCCTTCAACATTGCTGAATTCAAATATTAGATCTCATAGTTTTGTTGTGGATTCTTCTTGTTTTCTTATGTACCATATCGCATCATCTGCAAACAGTCAGAGTTTCAATTCTTTGTTACCAATCTGGATGCCTTTTATTTCTTTGTGTTGTCTGATTGCCGTGGCTAGGACCTCCAGAACTACGTGGACTAAAAGGAGGGAGATTGGGCATCCTTCTCTTATTCCCAATCTTAAAGGAAATGCTCTCAGCTTCTCTCTGTTAAGTATGATGTTGGCTGTGCCTTTGTCATATATGGACTTGATTATGTTGAGGTACTTGCCCTCATACCCATTTTGTTGGGAATTTTTATCACAAATGGATGTTGAATTTTGTTGAATAGTTTTTCAGCATCTATGGAGATGATCATGTGGTTTTTACCCTTTTTGTTGATGTGGTGGATGATGATGATAGGTTTTAAAATGTTGTACCATCCTTGCATTCCTGGAATAAATCCTGCTTTATCATTATGGATGATCTTTCTGATGTATTTTTGTATTTGGTTTGGAGTATTTTGTTGAGTAGTTTGCATCTATACTCATCAGGGATGTTGGACTGTGATTTTCCTTCTTTGTGGTGTCTTTGCCTGGTTTTGGCATTAAAGTGATGCTGGCCTCATAGAATGAGTGTAAGTCCCTCCTCTTCTACGTTTTGGAAAACTTTAAGGGGGATGGGTATTAGGTCTTCACTAAATGTTTGATAAAATTCAGCATTGAAGCCATGTGGTCCAGGGATTTTGTTCTTAGGTAGTTTGTTGATTACAAATTAAATTTCGTTGCTGGTAATTGGTCTGTTCAGATTTTCTGTTTCTCCCTGGGTCAGCCTTGCTAGGTTGTATTTTTATAGAAAGTTGTCCATTTCTTCTAGGGTATGCAGTTTGTCAGCATATCATTTTTCATAGTATTCTCTAATAATTTTTTTTTCCTGTGGCATCTGTAGTGATTTTTCATTTCTCATTTCTGATTTTGTTTATGCATGTAGACACTCTTTTTCTTGATAAGTCTGGCTAGGGGTTTATTTATTTTATTTTCTCAATGAACCAGCTCCTGCTTTCATTGATTTCTGTTGTTTTATTTTTCTCAGTTTTATTTTTTTCTGCTCAAATCTTTATTATGTCCCTCCTCCTTCTGACTTTGGGCCTCAGGTTTTCTTCTTTTCTAGTTTCATTAATTGTGAGTTTAGACTGTTCATATGGGATTGTTGTTGTCTCCTGAGGTAGGCCTGTATTGCAATATTCTTCCCTCTTAGCATGGCCTTTGCTGCATCCCACAGATATTGCAGTGTTGAATTATTGTTGTCATGTGTTTCCATAAATTGCGTGTTCTCAGTTTTTACTTGGTCATTGATCCATTGGTTTTTTAGGAGCATGTTGTTAAGCCTCCATGTGTTTGTGGGCTTTTTCATTTTCTTTGCATAATATACTTCTTGTTTCATACCTTTGTGGTCTGAGGAGCTGGTTGGTACAATTTCCATCTTTTTGAATTTACTGAGGCTTTTTTTGTGGCCTAGTATATGATCTATTCTTGAAAATGTTCCATGTGCACTTGAGAAGAATGTGTATCCTGCCATTTTGGGTGTAGAGTTCTGTAGATGTCTGTTAGGTCCATCTGTTCTAGGGTGTCGTTCAGGGCTTCTGTGTCCTTCCTTATTTTCTGTCTGGTTGATCTGTCCTTTGAGTGGTGTGTTGAAGTCTCCTAAAATGAACGCATTGCATTCTATTTCCCCCTTTAATTCTGTTAGTTCTTGTTTCACATATGTTGGTGCTCCCTCCTGTGTTGGATGCATGGATATTTATAATGGTTATATCCACTCTTTGGACTGACCCCTTTATCATTATATCCTGTCCTTCCTTGTCTCTTGTTACTTTCTTTGTTTTGAAGTCTATTTTGCCTGATACAGGTACTGCAACACCTGTGTTTTTCTCCCTATTGTTTGCATGAAATATCTTTTTCCATCCCTTCACTTTGGGTCTTTGTATGTCTTTGGGTTTGAAGTGAGTCTCTTGTAGGCAGCATATAGATGGGTCTTGCTTTTTTAGCCACTGTGCAATTCTGTCTTTTGGTTGTTGCATTCAGTCCATTTAGATTTAGGGTAATTATTGATAGATATATACTTACTGCCAATGCCAGGCTTTGGATATGTGGTTACCAAAGGTTTAAGGGCAGGAGGGCCTGCCGCATGTCCTTAGGGGGCAAGCCATGCGGCAAGCCGCCTGGGCTTGCTGGTCTGTGCAAAATTCCAAGCAGGCAGTTCGACAAGTTAGAAAACACATGAGGGTGGCGGGGAGGGGGGGGGCACGCGGGGCCCACGAGCCACCTCCCTTTGGCCAATCAGCAGCTGCAGCGGGCACCTGTGGGGGTGCACTTTCTCCCCTGCACCGGGAGAGGAGGAAAACGAAAGCAGCGTCTCCTCAGCTGCAGTCAGACTCCTCGCGAGGCGTGGCATGGACCGGGTGCTCTTGCTGCAGGGTCGCTGAAGGCATTCTGACGGGAATTGCCATGCTGACAATTTGGCTGCTGCCGCCGCCGCTGCCATGCCCTTCAAAGCCTGCACACACACACACCCCGCCATTAATGGGCCATTCTGCGAGCACGTGAGGGCCCTAAGCCATGGGTAGGTTGCAGCCCCTCAATATGGCCTACGGGGCTCCCTTCCCCACCCCAAGCAGCTGTGGCGGCTGCGCTGCTGAGTCCGCGCAGTGCCCGAGAGCCCTGACAGGACGTGGGGTGTTGCCGCGGGCGGCCGACTCCAAAGTTGAGGGCAGCCTGGCGGCGCAGGTGGTGGCCGCTCATGACGCTCCAGCTACACTTGCTCCAGGCGCTGGTTTAAGGTAGGCGGGGCGTGGGCGCGGGGACCCCTGAGGTGCAGGCAGGTGGGCTGTGTGTTTAGTGGGATGTGGGCCCCAGGCAGCAGGTTCTGTGACTGCTGCTGTTTTGTTCCTTCAGTTTTTCTTTGCTGTTATACTTCACAAATGAGGGAAATCATTAGGTACTTGTCTGTCACTGCCTGGCTTATTTCACTGAGCATAATACCCTCTATCTCCGTCCATGTTGTTGCAATTGATAGGATTTGTTTATTTCTTATGGCTGAGTAGTATTCCATTGCGTAAGTGTACCAGCTCTCCTTTATCCATTCATCTACTGATGGACACTTAGGTTGCTTCCATATCTAGGCTATTGTAAACATGCCGCAATAAACATAGGGGTGCATCTGTCTTTTTCAAACTGGGCTGCTGCATTCTTAGGGTAAATTCCTAGAAGTGGAATTCCTGGGTCAAATGGTATTCCTATTTTGAGCATTCTGAGGAACCTCCATACTGCTTTCCACAATGGTTGAACTAGTTTACATTCCCACCAGCAGTGTAGGAGGGTTCCCCTTTCTCCACAACCTCGCCAACATTTGTTGTTGTTTGTCTTTTCAATGATGGCGATCCTTACTGGTGTGAGGTGATATCTCATTGTGGTTTTAATTTGCATTTCTCTGATGATTAGCGATGTAGAGCATCTTTTCATGTGCCTGTTAGCCTTCTGGGTTTCTTCTTTAGAGAACTGTCTATTCAGCTCCTCTGCCAATTTTTTAATTGGATTATTTGCTTTTTTTTTGTTGAGGCATGTGAGCTCTTTATATATTTTGGACGTCAATCCTTTATCGGATCTTTCATTTATGAATATGTTGTCCCATACTGTAGGATACCTTTTTGTTCTATTGATGGTGTCCTTTGCTGTACAGAAGCTTTTTAGCTTGATATAGTCCCACTTGTTCATTTTTGCCTTTGTTTCCCTTGCCCGGGGAGATATGTTCATGAAGAAGTCACTCATGTTTATGTCCATGAGATTTTTGCCTATGTTTTTTTCTACATGGTTTCATGACTTACATTCAGGTCTTTGATCCATTTGGAGTTTACTTTTGTGTATGGGGTTAGACAGTGATCCAGTTTCATTCTCTTACATGTAGCTGTCCAGTTTTGCCAGCACCATCTGTTGAAGAGACTGTCATTTCCCCATTGTATGTCCATGGCTCCGTTATCATATATTAATTGACCATATACGTTTGGGTTAATGTCTGGAGTCTCCATTCTCTTCCACTGGTCTGTGGCTCTGTTCTTGTACCAGTACCAAATTGTATTGATTACTGTGACTTTGTAGTAGAGCTTGGAGTTGGGGAGCGAGATCCCCCCCACTTTATTCTTCATTCTCAGGATTGCTTTGGCTATTCGGGGTCTTTGACGGTTCCATATGAATTTTTTAACTATTTGTTCCAGTTCATTGAAGAATGCTGTTGGTAATTTGATAGGGATTGCATTGGATCTGTATACTGCTTTGGGCAGGATGGCCATTTTGATGATATTAATTCTTCCTAGCCATTTATTGGTATCTTTAATTTCTCTAATGAGTGTCTTGTAATTTCATGGTATATGTCTTTCAATTCCTTGGTTAGGTTTATTCCTAGGTATTTTATTCTTTTAGATGCAATTGTGAATGGAATTGATTTCTTGATTTCTTTCTCCTAATTCATCATTATTGTATATGAATGCAAGATTTCTATGTGTTAATTTTGTCTCCTTCAACATTGCTGAATTCAAATATTAGATCTCATAGTTTTGTTGTGGATTCTTCTTGTTTTCTTATGTACCATATCGCATCATCTGCAAACAGTCAGAGTTTCAATTCTTTGTTACCAATCTGGATGCCTTTTATTTCTTTGTGTTGTCTGATTGCCGTGGCTAGGACCTCCAGAACTACGTGGACTAAAAGGAGGGAGATTGGGCATCCTTCTCTTATTCCCAATCTTAAAGGAAATGCTCTCAGCTTCTCTCTGTTAAGTATGATGTTGGCTGTGCCTTTGTCATATATGGACTTGATTATGTTGAGGTACTTGCCCTCATACCCATTTTGTTGGGAATTTTTATCACAAATGGATGTTGAATTTTGTTGAATAGTTTTTCAGCATCTATGGAGATGATCATGTGGTTTTTACCCTTTTTGTTGATGTGGTGGATGATGATGATAGGTTTTAAAATGTTGTACCATCCTTGCATTCCTGGAATAAATCCTGCTTTATCATTATGGATGATCTTTCTGATGTATTTTTGTATTTGGTTTGGAGTATTTTGTTGAGTAGTTTGCATCTATACTCATCAGGGATGTTGGACTGTGATTTTCCTTCTTTGTGGTGTCTTTGCCTGGTTTTGGCATTAAAGTGATGCTGGCCTCATAGAATGAGTGTAAGTCCCTCCTCTTCTACGTTTTGGAAAACTTTAAGGGGGATGGGTATTAGGTCTTCACTAAATGTTTGATAAAATTCAGCATTGAAGCCATGTGGTCCAGGGATTTTGTTCTTAGGTAGTTTGTTGATTACAAATTAAATTTCGTTGCTGGTAATTGGTCTGTTCAGATTTTCTGTTTCTCCCTGGGTCAGCCTTGCTAGGTTGTATTTTTATAGAAAGTTGTCCATTTCTTCTAGGGTATGCAGTTTGTCAGCATATCATTTTTCATAGTATTCTCTAATAATTTTTTTTTCCTGTGGCATCTGTAGTGATTTTTCATTTCTCATTTCTGATTTTGTTTATGCATGTAGACACTCTTTTTCTTGATAAGTCTGGCTAGGGGTTTATTTATTTTATTTTCTCAATGAACCAGCTCCTGCTTTCATTGATTTCTGTTGTTTTATTTTTCTCAGTTTTATTTTTTTCTGCTCAAATCTTTATTATGTCCCTCCTCCTTCTGACTTTGGGCCTCAGGTTTTCTTCTTTTCTAGTTTCATTAATTGTGAGTTTAGACTGTTCATATGGGATTGTTGTTGTCTCCTGAGGTAGGCCTGTATTGCAATATTCTTCCCTCTTAGCATGGCCTTTGCTGCATCCCACAGATATTGCAGTGTTGAATTATTGTTGTCATGTGTTTCCATAAATTGCGTGTTCTCAGTTTTTACTTGGTCATTGATCCATTGGTTTTTTAGGAGCATGTTGTTAAGCCTCCATGTGTTTGTGGGCTTTTTCATTTTCTTTGCATAATATACTTCTTGTTTCATACCTTTGTGGTCTGAGGAGCTGGTTGGTACAATTTCCATCTTTTTGAATTTACTGAGGCTTTTTTTGTGGCCTAGTATATGATCTATTCTTGAAAATGTTCCATGTGCACTTGAGAAGAATGTGTATCCTGCCATTTTGGGTGTAGAGTTCTGTAGATGTCTGTTAGGTCCATCTGTTCTAGGGTGTCGTTCAGGGCTTCTGTGTCCTTCCTTATTTTCTGTCTGGTTGATCTGTCCTTTGAGTGGTGTGTTGAAGTCTCCTAAAATGAACGCATTGCATTCTATTTCCCCCTTTAATTCTGTTAGTTCTTGTTTCACATATGTTGGTGCTCCCTCCTGTGTTGGATGCATGGATATTTATAATGGTTATATCCACTCTTTGGACTGACCCCTTTATCATTATATCCTGTCCTTCCTTGTCTCTTGTTACTTTCTTTGTTTTGAAGTCTATTTTGTCTGATACAGGTACTGCAACACCTGTGTTTTTCTCCCTATTGTTTGCATGAAATATCTTTTTCCATCCCTTCACTTTGGGTCTTTGTATGTCTTTGGGTTTGAAGTGAGTCTCTTGTAGGCAGCATATAGATGGGTCTTGCTTTTTTAGCCACTGTGCAATTCTGTCTTTTGGTTGTTGCATTCAGTCCATTTAGATTTAGGGTAATTATTGATAGATATATACTTACTGCCAATGCCAGGCTTTGGATATGTGGTTACCAAAGGTTTAAGGGCAGGAGGGCCTGCCGCATGTCCTTAGGGGGCAAGCCATGCGGCAAGCCGCCTGGGCTTGCTGGTCTGTGCAAAATTCCAAGCAGGCAGTTCGACAAGTTAGAAAACACATGAGGGTGGCGGGGAGGGGGGGGCACGCGGGGCCCACGAGCCACCTCCCTTTGGCCAATCAGCAGCTGCAGCGGGCACCTGTGGGGGTGCACTTTCTCCCCTGCACCGGGAGAGGAGGAAAACGAAAGCAGCGTCTCCTCAGCTGCAGTCAGACTCCTCGCGAGGCGTGGCATGGACCGGGTGCTCTTGCTGCAGGGTCGCTGAAGGCATTCTGACGGGAATTGCCATGCTGACAATTTGGCTGCTGCCGCCGCCGCTGCCATGCCCTTCAAAGCCTGCACACACACACCCCCCGCCATTAATGGGCCATTCTGCGAGCACGTGAGGGCCCTAAGCCATGGGTAGGTTGCAGCCCCTCAATATGGCCTACGGGGCTCCCTTCCCCACCCCAAGCAGCTGTGGCGGCTGCGCTGCTGAGTCCGCGCAGTGCCCGAGAGCCCTGACAGGACGTGGGGTGTTGCCGCGGGCGGCCGACTCCAAAGTTGAGGGCAGCCTGGCGGCGCAGGTGGTGGCCGCTCATGACGCTCCAGCTACACTTGCTCCAGGCGCTGGTTTAAGGTAGGCGGGGCGTGGGCGCGGGGACCCCTGAGGTGCAGGCAGGTGGGCTGTGTGTTTAGTGGGATGTGGGCCCCAGGCAGCAGGTTCTGTGACTGCTGCTGTTTTGTTCCTTCAGTTTTTCTTTGCTGTTATACTTCACAAATGAGGGAAATCATTAGGTACTTGTCTGTCACTGCCTGGCTTATTTCACTGAGCATAATACCCTCTATCTCCGTCCATGTTGTTGCAATTGATAGGATTTGTTTATTTCTTATGGCTGAGTAGTATTCCATTGCGTAAGTGTACCAGCTCTCCTTTATCCATTCATCTACTGATGGACACTTAGGTTGCTTCCATATCTAGGCTATTGTAAACATGCCGCAATAAACATAGGGGTGCATCTGTCTTTTTCAAACTGGGCTGCTGCATTCTTAGGGTAAATTCCTAGAAGTGGAATTCCTGGGTCAAATGGTATTCCTATTTTGAGCATTCTGAGGAACCTCCATACTGCTTTCCACAATGGTTGAACTAGTTTACATTCCCACCAGCAGTGTAGGAGGGTTCCCCTTTCTCCACAACCTCGCCAACATTTGTTGTTGTTTGTCTTTTCAATGATGGCGATCCTTACTGGTGTGAGGTGATATCTCATTGTGGTTTTAATTTGCATTTCTCTGATGATTAGCGATGTAGAGCATCTTTTCATGTGCCTGTTAGCCTTCTGGGTTTCTTCTTTAGAGAACTGTCTATTCAGCTCCTCTGCCAATTTTTTAATTGGATTATTTGCTTTTTTTTTGTTGAGGCATGTGAGCTCTTTATATATTTTGGACGTCAATCCTTTATCGGATCTTTCATTTATGAATATGTTGTCCCATACTGTAGGATACCTTTTTGTTCTATTGATGGTGTCCTTTGCTGTACAGAAGCTTTTTAGCTTGATATAGTCCCACTTGTTCATTTTTGCCTTTGTTTCCCTTGCCCGGGGAGATATGTTCATGAAGAAGTCACTCATGTTTATGTCCATGAGATTTTTGCCTATGTTTTTTTCTACATGGTTTCATGACTTACATTCAGGTCTTTGATCCATTTGGAGTTTACTTTTGTGTATGGGGTTAGACAGTGATCCAGTTTCATTCTCTTACATGTAGCTGTCCAGTTTTGCCAGCACCATCTGTTGAAGAGACTGTCATTTCCCCATTGTATGTCCATGGCTCCGTTATCATATATTAATTGACCATATACGTTTGGGTTAATGTCTGGAGTCTCCATTCTCTTCCACTGGTCTGTGGCTCTGTTCTTGTACCAGTACCAAATTGTATTGATTACTGTGACTTTGTAGTAGAGCTTGGAGTTGGGGAGCGAGATCCCCCCCACTTTATTCTTCATTCTCAGGATTGCTTTGGCTATTCGGGGTCTTTGACGGTTCCATATGAATTTTTTAACTATTTGTTCCAGTTCATTGAAGAATGCTGTTGGTAATTTGATAGGGATTGCATTGGATCTGTATACTGCTTTGGGCAGGATGGCCATTTTGATGATATTAATTCTTCCTAGCCATTTATTGGTATCTTTAATTTCTCTAATGAGTGTCTTGTAATTTCATGGTATATGTCTTTCAATTCCTTGGTTAGGTTTATTCCTAGGTATTTTATTCTTTTAGATGCAATTGTGAATGGAATTGATTTCTTGATTTCTTTCTCCTAATTCATCATTATTGTATATGAATGCAAGATTTCTATGTGTTAATTTTGTCTCCTTCAACATTGCTGAATTCAAATATTAGATCTCATAGTTTTGTTGTGGATTCTTCTTGTTTTCTTATGTACCATATCGCATCATCTGCAAACAGTCAGAGTTTCAATTCTTTGTTACCAATCTGGATGCCTTTTATTTCTTTGTGTTGTCTGATTGCCGTGGCTAGGACCTCCAGAACTACGTGGACTAAAAGGAGGGAGATTGGGCATCCTTCTCTTATTCCCAATCTTAAAGGAAATGCTCTCAGCTTCTCTCTGTTAAGTATGATGTTGGCTGTGCCTTTGTCATATATGGACTTGATTATGTTGAGGTACTTGCCCTCATACCCATTTTGTTGGGAATTTTTATCACAAATGGATGTTGAATTTTGTTGAATAGTTTTTCAGCATCTATGGAGATGATCATGTGGTTTTTACCCTTTTTGTTGATGTGGTGGATGATGATGATAGGTTTTAAAATGTTGTACCATCCTTGCATTCCTGGAATAAATCCTGCTTTATCATTATGGATGATCTTTCTGATGTATTTTTGTATTTGGTTTGGAGTATTTTGTTGAGTAGTTTGCATCTATACTCATCAGGGATGTTGGACTGTGATTTTCCTTCTTTGTGGTGTCTTTGCCTGGTTTTGGCATTAAAGTGATGCTGGCCTCATAGAATGAGTGTAAGTCCCTCCTCTTCTACGTTTTGGAAAACTTTAAGGGGGATGGGTATTAGGTCTTCACTAAATGTTTGATAAAATTCAGCATTGAAGCCATGTGGTCCAGGGATTTTGTTCTTAGGTAGTTTGTTGATTACAAATTAAATTTCGTTGCTGGTAATTGGTCTGTTCAGATTTTCTGTTTCTCCCTGGGTCAGCCTTGCTAGGTTGTATTTTTATAGAAAGTTGTCCATTTCTTCTAGGGTATGCAGTTTGTCAGCATATCATTTTTCATAGTATTCTCTAATAATTTTTTTTTCCTGTGGCATCTGTAGTGATTTTTCATTTCTCATTTCTGATTTTGTTTATGCATGTAGACACTCTTTTTCTTGATAAGTCTGGCTAGGGGTTTATTTATTTTATTTTCTCAATGAACCAGCTCCTGCTTTCATTGATTTCTGTTGTTTTATTTTTCTCAGTTTTATTTTTTTCTGCTCAAATCTTTATTATGTCCCTCCTCCTTCTGACTTTGGGCCTCAGGTTTTCTTCTTTTCTAGTTTCATTAATTGTGAGTTTAGACTGTTCATATGGGATTGTTGTTGTCTCCTGAGGTAGGCCTGTATTGCAATATTCTTCCCTCTTAGCATGGCCTTTGCTGCATCCCACAGATATTGCAGTGTTGAATTATTGTTGTCATGTGTTTCCATAAATTGCGTGTTCTCAGTTTTTACTTGGTCATTGATCCATTGGTTTTTTAGGAGCATGTTGTTAAGCCTCCATGTGTTTGTGGGCTTTTTCATTTTCTTTGCATAATATACTTCTTGTTTCATACCTTTGTGGTCTGAGGAGCTGGTTGGTACAATTTCCATCTTTTTGAATTTACTGAGGCTTTTTTTGTGGCCTAGTATATGATCTATTCTTGAAAATGTTCCATGTGCACTTGAGAAGAATGTGTATCCTGCCATTTTGGGTGTAGAGTTCTGTAGATGTCTGTTAGGTCCATCTGTTCTAGGGTGTCGTTCAGGGCTTCTGTGTCCTTCCTTATTTTCTGTCTGGTTGATCTGTCCTTTGAGTGGTGTGTTGAAGTCTCCTAAAATGAACGCATTGCATTCTATTTCCCCCTTTAATTCTGTTAGTTCTTGTTTCACATATGTTGGTGCTCCCTCCTGTGTTGGATGCATGGATATTTATAATGGTTATATCCACTCTTTGGACTGACCCCTTTATCATTATATCCTGTCCTTCCTTGTCTCTTGTTACTTTCTTTGTTTTGAAGTCTATTTTGCCTGATACAGGTACTGCAACACCTGTGTTTTTCTCCCTATTGTTTGCATGAAATATCTTTTTCCATCCCTTCACTTTGGGTCTTTGTATGTCTTTGGGTTTGAAGTGAGTCTCTTGTAGGCAGCATATAGATGGGTCTTGCTTTTTTAGCCACTGTGCAATTCTGTCTTTTGGTTGTTGCATTCAGTCCATTTAGATTTAGGGTAATTATTGATAGATATATACTTACTGCCAATGCCAGGCTTTGGATATGTGGTTACCAAAGGTTTAAGGGCAGGAGGGCCTGCCGCATGTCCTTAGGGGGCAAGCCATGCGGCAAGCCGCCTGGGCTTGCTGGTCTGTGCAAAATTCCAAGCAGGCAGTTCGACAAGTTAGAAAACACATGAGGGTGGCGGGGAGGGGGGGGGCACGCGGGGCCCACGAGCCACCTCCCTTTGGCCAATCAGCAGCTGCAGCGGGCACCTGTGGGGGTGCACTTTCTCCCCTGCACCGGGAGAGGAGGAAAACGAAAGCAGCGTCTCCTCAGCTGCAGTCAGACTCCTCGCGAGGCGTGGCATGGACCGGGTGCTCTTGCTGCAGGGTCGCTGAAGGCATTCTGACGGGAATTGCCATGCTGACAATTTGGCTGCTGCCGCCGCCGCTGCCATGCCCTTCAAAGCCTGCACACACACACACCCCGCCATTAATGGGCCATTCTGCGAGCACGTGAGGGCCCTAAGCCATGGGTAGGTTGCAGCCCCTCAATATGGCCTACGGGGCTCCCTTCCCCACCCCAAGCAGCTGTGGCGGCTGCGCTGCTGAGTCCGCGCAGTGCCCGAGAGCCCTGACAGGACGTGGGGTGTTGCCGCGGGCGGCCGACTCCAAAGTTGAGGGCAGCCTGGCGGCGCAGGTGGTGGCCGCTCATGACGCTCCAGCTACACTTGCTCCAGGCGCTGGTTTAAGGTAGGCGGGGCGTGGGCGCGGGGACCCCTGAGGTGCAGGCAGGTGGGCTGTGTGTTTAGTGGGATGTGGGCCCCAGGCAGCAGGTTCTGTGACTGCTGCTGTTTTGTTCCTTCAGTTTTTCTTTGCTGTTATACTTCACAAATGAGGGAAATCATTAGGTACTTGTCTGTCACTGCCTGGCTTATTTCACTGAGCATAATACCCTCTATCTCCATCCATGTTGTTGCAATTGATAGGATTTGTTTATTTCTTATGGCTGAGTAGTATTCCATTGCGTAAGTGTACCAGCTCTCCTTTATCCATTCATCTACTGATGGACACTTAGGTTGCTTCCATATCTAGGCTATTGTAAACATGCCGCAATAAACATAGGGGTGCATCTGTCTTTTTCAAACTGGGCTGCTGCATTCTTAGGGTAAATTCCTAGAAGTGGAATTCCTGGGTCAAATGGTATTCCTATTTTGAGCATTCTGAGGAACCTCCATACTGCTTTCCACAATGGTTGAACTAGTTTACATTCCCACCAGCAGTGTAGGAGGGTTCCCCTTTCTCCACAACCTCGCCAACATTTGTTGTTGTTTGTCTTTTCAATGATGGCGATCCTTACTGGTGTGAGGTGATATCTCATTGTGGTTTTAATTTGCATTTCTCTGATGATTAGCGATGTAGAGCATCTTTTCATGTGCCTGTTAGCCTTCTGGGTTTCTTCTTTAGAGAACTGTCTATTCAGCTCCTCTGCCAATTTTTTAATTGGATTATTTGCTTTTTTTTTGTTGAGGCATGTGAGCTCTTTATATATTTTGGACGTCAATCCTTTATCGGATCTTTCATTTATGAATATGTTGTCCCATACTGTAGGATACCTTTTTGTTCTATTGATGGTGTCCTTTGCTGTACAGAAGCTTTTTAGCTTGATATAGTCCCACTTGTTCATTTTTGCCTTTGTTTCCCTTGCCCGGGGAGATATGTTCATGAAGAAGTCACTCATGTTTATGTCCATGAGATTTTTGCCTATGTTTTTTTCTACATGGTTTCATGACTTACATTCAGGTCTTTGATCCATTTGGAGTTTACTTTTGTGTATGGGGTTAGACAGTGATCCAGTTTCATTCTCTTACATGTAGCTGTCCAGTTTTGCCAGCACCATCTGTTGAAGAGACTGTCATTTCCCCATTGTATGTCCATGGCTCCGTTATCATATATTAATTGACCATATACGTTTGGGTTAATGTCTGGAGTCTCCATTCTCTTCCACTGGTCTGTGGCTCTGTTCTTGTACCAGTACCAAATTGTATTGATTACTGTGACTTTGTAGTAGAGCTTGGAGTTGGGGAGCGAGATCCCCCCCACTTTATTCTTCATTCTCAGGATTGCTTTGGCTATTCGGGGTCTTTGACGGTTCCATATGAATTTTTTAACTATTTGTTCCAGTTCATTGAAGAATGCTGTTGGTAATTTGATAGGGATTGCATTGGATCTGTATACTGCTTTGGGCAGGATGGCCATTTTGATGATATTAATTCTTCCTAGCCATTTATTGGTATCTTTAATTTCTCTAATGAGTGTCTTGTAATTTCATGGTATATGTCTTTCAATTCCTTGGTTAGGTTTATTCCTAGGTATTTTATTCTTTTAGATGCAATTGTGAATGGAATTGATTTCTTGATTTCTTTCTCCTAATTCATCATTATTGTATATGAATGCAAGATTTCTATGTGTTAATTTTGTCTCCTTCAACATTGCTGAATTCAAATATTAGATCTCATAGTTTTGTTGTGGATTCTTCTTGTTTTCTTATGTACCATATCGCATCATCTGCAAACAGTCAGAGTTTCAATTCTTTGTTACCAATCTGGATGCCTTTTATTTCTTTGTGTTGTCTGATTGCCGTGGCTAGGACCTCCAGAACTACGTGGACTAAAAGGAGGGAGATTGGGCATCCTTCTCTTATTCCCAATCTTAAAGGAAATGCTCTCAGCTTCTCTCTGTTAAGTATGATGTTGGCTGTGCCTTTGTCATATATGGACTTGATTATGTTGAGGTACTTGCCCTCATACCCATTTTGTTGGGAATTTTTATCACAAATGGATGTTGAATTTTGTTGAATAGTTTTTCAGCATCTATGGAGATGATCATGTGGTTTTTACCCTTTTTGTTGATGTGGTGGATGATGATGATAGGTTTTAAAATGTTGTACCATCCTTGCATTCCTGGAATAAATCCTGCTTTATCATTATGGATGATCTTTCTGATGTATTTTTGTATTTGGTTTGGAGTATTTTGTTGAGTAGTTTGCATCTATACTCATCAGGGATGTTGGACTGTGATTTTCCTTCTTTGTGGTGTCTTTGCCTGGTTTTGGCATTAAAGTGATGCTGGCCTCATAGAATGAGTGTAAGTCCCTCCTCTTCTACGTTTTGGAAAACTTTAAGGGGGATGGGTATTAGGTCTTCACTAAATGTTTGATAAAATTCAGCATTGAAGCCATGTGGTCCAGGGATTTTGTTCTTAGGTAGTTTGTTGATTACAAATTAAATTTCGTTGCTGGTAATTGGTCTGTTCAGATTTTCTGTTTCTCCCTGGGTCAGCCTTGCTAGGTTGTATTTTTATAGAAAGTTGTCCATTTCTTCTAGGGTATGCAGTTTGTCAGCATATCATTTTTCATAGTATTCTCTAATAATTTTTTTTTCCTGTGGCATCTGTAGTGATTTTTCATTTCTCATTTCTGATTTTGTTTATGCATGTAGACACTCTTTTTCTTGATAAGTCTGGCTAGGGGTTTATTTATTTTATTTTCTCAATGAACCAGCTCCTGCTTTCATTGATTTCTGTTGTTTTATTTTTCTCAGTTTTATTTTTTTCTGCTCAAATCTTTATTATGTCCCTCCTCCTTCTGACTTTGGGCCTCAGGTTTTCTTCTTTTCTAGTTTCATTAATTGTGAGTTTAGACTGTTCATATGGGATTGTTGTTGTCTCCTGAGGTAGGCCTGTATTGCAATATTCTTCCCTCTTAGCATGGCCTTTGCTGCATCCCACAGATATTGCAGTGTTGAATTATTGTTGTCATGTGTTTCCATAAATTGCGTGTTCTCAGTTTTTACTTGGTCATTGATCCATTGGTTTTTTAGGAGCATGTTGTTAAGCCTCCATGTGTTTGTGGGCTTTTTCATTTTCTTTGCATAATATACTTCTTGTTTCATACCTTTGTGGTCTGAGGAGCTGGTTGGTACAATTTCCATCTTTTTGAATTTACTGAGGCTTTTTTTGTGGCCTAGTATATGATCTATTCTTGAAAATGTTCCATGTGCACTTGAGAAGAATGTGTATCCTGCCATTTTGGGTGTAGAGTTCTGTAGATGTCTGTTAGGTCCATCTGTTCTAGGGTGTCGTTCAGGGCTTCTGTGTCCTTCCTTATTTTCTGTCTGGTTGATCTGTCCTTTGAGTGGTGTGTTGAAGTCTCCTAAAATGAACGCATTGCATTCTATTTCCCCCTTTAATTCTGTTAGTTCTTGTTTCACATATGTTGGTGCTCCCTCCTGTGTTGGATGCATGGATATTTATAATGGTTATATCCACTCTTTGGACTGACCCCTTTATCATTATATCCTGTCCTTCCTTGTCTCTTGTTACTTTCTTTGTTTTGAAGTCTATTTTGTCTGATACAGGTACTGCAACACCTGTGTTTTTCTCCCTATTGTTTGCATGAAATATCTTTTTCCATCCCTTCACTTTGGGTCTTTGTATGTCTTTGGGTTTGAAGTGAGTCTCTTGTAGGCAGCATATAGATGGGTCTTGCTTTTTTAGCCACTGTGCAATTCTGTCTTTTGGTTGTTGCATTCAGTCCATTTAGATTTAGGGTAATTATTGATAGATATATACTTACTGCCAATGCCAGGCTTTGGATATGTGGTTACCAAAGGTTTAAGGGCAGGAGGGCCTGCCGCATGTCCTTAGGGGGCAAGCCATGCGGCAAGCCGCCTGGGCTTGCTGGTCTGTGCAAAATTCCAAGCAGGCAGTTCGACAAGTTAGAAAACACATGAGGGTGGCGGGGAGGGGGGGGCACGCGGGGCCCAGGAGCCACCTCCCTTTGGCCAATCAGCAGCTGCAGCGGGCACCTGTGGGGGTGCACTTTCTCCCCTGCACCGGGAGAGGAGGAAAACGAAAGCAGCGTCTCCTCAGCTGCAGTCAGACTCCTCGCGAGGCGTGGCATGGACCGGGTGCTCTTGCTGCAGGGTCGCTGAAGGCATTCTGACGGGAATTGCCATGCTGACAATTTGGCTGCTGCCGCCGCCGCTGCCATGCCCTTCAAAGCCTGCACACACACACCCCCCGCCATTAATGGGCCATTCTGCGAGCACGTGAGGGCCCTAAGCCATGGGTAGGTTGCAGCCCCTCAATATGGCCTACGGGGCTCCCTTCCCCACCCCAAGCAGCTGTGGCGGCTGCGCTGCTGAGTCCGCGCAGTGCCCGAGAGCCCTGACAGGACGTGGGGTGTTGCCGCGGGCGGCCGACTCCAAAGTTGAGGGCAGCCTGGCGGCGCAGGTGGTGGCCGCTCATGACGCTCCAGCTACACTTGCTCCAGGCGCTGGTTTAAGGTAGGCGGGGCGTGGGCGCGGGGACCCCTGAGGTGCAGGCAGGTGGGCTGTGTGTTTAGTGGGATGTGGGCCCCAGGCAGCAGGTTCTGTGACTGCTGCTGTTTTGTTCCTTCAGTTTTTCTTTGCTGTTATACTTCACAAATGAGGGAAATCATTAGGTACTTGTCTGTCACTGCCTGGCTTATTTCACTGAGCATAATACCCTCTATCTCCGTCCATGTTGTTGCAATTGATAGGATTTGTTTATTTCTTATGGCTGAGTAGTATTCCATTGCGTAAGTGTACCAGCTCTCCTTTATCCATTCATCTACTGATGGACACTTAGGTTGCTTCCATATCTAGGCTATTGTAAACATGCCGCAATAAACATAGGGGTGCATCTGTCTTTTTCAAACTGGGCTGCTGCATTCTTAGGGTAAATTCCTAGAAGTGGAATTCCTGGGTCAAATGGTATTCCTATTTTGAGCATTCTGAGGAACCTCCATACTGCTTTCCACAATGGTTGAACTAGTTTACATTCCCACCAGCAGTGTAGGAGGGTTCCCCTTTCTCCACAACCTCGCCAACATTTGTTGTTGTTTGTCTTTTCAATGATGGCGATCCTTACTGGTGTGAGGTGATATCTCATTGTGGTTTTAATTTGCATTTCTCTGATGATTAGCGATGTAGAGCATCTTTTCATGTGCCTGTTAGCCTTCTGGGTTTCTTCTTTAGAGAACTGTCTATTCAGCTCCTCTGCCAATTTTTTAATTGGATTATTTGCTTTTTTTTTGTTGAGGCATGTGAGCTCTTTATATATTTTGGACGTCAATCCTTTATCGGATCTTTCATTTATGAATATGTTGTCCCATACTGTAGGATACCTTTTTGTTCTATTGATGGTGTCCTTTGCTGTACAGAAGCTTTTTAGCTTGATATAGTCCCACTTGTTCATTTTTGCCTTTGTTTCCCTTGCCCGGGGAGATATGTTCATGAAGAAGTCACTCATGTTTATGTCCATGAGATTTTTGCCTATGTTTTTTTCTACATGGTTTCATGACTTACATTCAGGTCTTTGATCCATTTGGAGTTTACTTTTGTGTATGGGGTTAGACAGTGATCCAGTTTCATTCTCTTACATGTAGCTGTCCAGTTTTGCCAGCACCATCTGTTGAAGAGACTGTCATTTCCCCATTGTATGTCCATGGCTCCGTTATCATATATTAATTGACCATATACGTTTGGGTTAATGTCTGGAGTCTCCATTCTCTTCCACTGGTCTGTGGCTCTGTTCTTGTACCAGTACCAAATTGTATTGATTACTGTGACTTTGTAGTAGAGCTTGGAGTTGGGGAGCGAGATCCCCCCCACTTTATTCTTCATTCTCAGGATTGCTTTGGCTATTCGGGGTCTTTGACGGTTCCATATGAATTTTTTAACTATTTGTTCCAGTTCATTGAAGAATGCTGTTGGTAATTTGATAGGGATTGCATTGGATCTGTATACTGCTTTGGGCAGGATGGCCATTTTGATGATATTAATTCTTCCTAGCCATTTATTGGTATCTTTAATTTCTCTAATGAGTGTCTTGTAATTTCATGGTATATGTCTTTCAATTCCTTGGTTAGGTTTATTCCTAGGTATTTTATTCTTTTAGATGCAATTGTGAATGGAATTGATTTCTTGATTTCTTTCTCCTAATTCATCATTATTGTATATGAATGCAAGATTTCTATGTGTTAATTTTGTCTCCTTCAACATTGCTGAATTCAAATATTAGATCTCATAGTTTTGTTGTGGATTCTTCTTGTTTTCTTATGTACCATATCGCATCATCTGCAAACAGTCAGAGTTTCAATTCTTTGTTACCAATCTGGATGCCTTTTATTTCTTTGTGTTGTCTGATTGCCGTGGCTAGGACCTCCAGAACTACGTGGACTAAAAGGAGGGAGATTGGGCATCCTTCTCTTATTCCCAATCTTAAAGGAAATGCTCTCAGCTTCTCTCTGTTAAGTATGATGTTGGCTGTGCCTTTGTCATATATGGACTTGATTATGTTGAGGTACTTGCCCTCATACCCATTTTGTTGGGAATTTTTATCACAAATGGATGTTGAATTTTGTTGAATAGTTTTTCAGCATCTATGGAGATGATCATGTGGTTTTTACCCTTTTTGTTGATGTGGTGGATGATGATGATAGGTTTTAAAATGTTGTACCATCCTTGCATTCCTGGAATAAATCCTGCTTTATCATTATGGATGATCTTTCTGATGTATTTTTGTATTTGGTTTGGAGTATTTTGTTGAGTAGTTTGCATCTATACTCATCAGGGATGTTGGACTGTGATTTTCCTTCTTTGTGGTGTCTTTGCCTGGTTTTGGCATTAAAGTGATGCTGGCCTCATAGAATGAGTGTAAGTCCCTCCTCTTCTACGTTTTGGAAAACTTTAAGGGGGATGGGTATTAGGTCTTCACTAAATGTTTGATAAAATTCAGCATTGAAGCCATGTGGTCCAGGGATTTTGTTCTTAGGTAGTTTGTTGATTACAAATTAAATTTCGTTGCTGGTAATTGGTCTGTTCAGATTTTCTGTTTCTCCCTGGGTCAGCCTTGCTAGGTTGTATTTTTATAGAAAGTTGTCCATTTCTTCTAGGGTATGCAGTTTGTCAGCATATCATTTTTCATAGTATTCTCTAATAATTTTTTTTTCCTGTGGCATCTGTAGTGATTTTTCATTTCTCATTTCTGATTTTGTTTATGCATGTAGACACTCTTTTTCTTGATAAGTCTGGCTAGGGGTTTATTTATTTTATTTTCTCAATGAACCAGCTCCTGCTTTCATTGATTTCTGTTGTTTTATTTTTCTCAGTTTTATTTTTTTCTGCTCAAATCTTTATTATGTCCCTCCTCCTTCTGACTTTGGGCCTCAGGTTTTCTTCTTTTCTAGTTTCATTAATTGTGAGTTTAGACTGTTCATATGGGATTGTTGTTGTCTCCTGAGGTAGGCCTGTATTGCAATATTCTTCCCTCTTAGCATGGCCTTTGCTGCATCCCACAGATATTGCAGTGTTGAATTATTGTTGTCATGTGTTTCCATAAATTGCGTGTTCTCAGTTTTTACTTGGTCATTGATCCATTGGTTTTTTAGGAGCATGTTGTTAAGCCTCCATGTGTTTGTGGGCTTTTTCATTTTCTTTGCATAATATACTTCTTGTTTCATACCTTTGTGGTCTGAGGAGCTGGTTGGTACAATTTCCATCTTTTTGAATTTACTGAGGCTTTTTTTGTGGCCTAGTATATGATCTATTCTTGAAAATGTTCCATGTGCACTTGAGAAGAATGTGTATCCTGCCATTTTGGGTGTAGAGTTCTGTAGATGTCTGTTAGGTCCATCTGTTCTAGGGTGTCGTTCAGGGCTTCTGTGTCCTTCCTTATTTTCTGTCTGGTTGATCTGTCCTTTGAGTGGTGTGTTGAAGTCTCCTAAAATGAACGCATTGCATTCTATTTCCCCCTTTAATTCTGTTAGTTCTTGTTTCACATATGTTGGTGCTCCCTCCTGTGTTGGATGCATGGATATTTATAATGGTTATATCCACTCTTTGGACTGACCCCTTTATCATTATATCCTGTCCTTCCTTGTCTCTTGTTACTTTCTTTGTTTTGAAGTCTATTTTGTCTGATACAGGTACTGCAACACCTGTGTTTTTCTCCCTATTGTTTGCATGAAATATCTTTTTCCATCCCTTCACTTTGGGTCTTTGTATGTCTTTGGGTTTGAAGTGAGTCTCTTGTAGGCAGCATATAGATGGGTCTTGCTTTTTTAGCCACTGTGCAATTCTGTCTTTTGGTTGTTGCATTCAGTCCATTTAGATTTAGGGTAATTATTGATAGATATATACTTACTGCCAATGCCAGGCTTTGGATATGTGGTTACCAAAGGTTTAAGGGCAGGAGGGCCTGCCGCATGTCCTTAGGGGGCAAGCCATGCGGCAAGCCGCCTGGGCTTGCTGGTCTGTGCAAAATTCCAAGCAGGCAGTTCGACAAGTTAGAAAACACATGAGGGTGGCGGGGAGGGGGGGGCACGCGGGGCCCACGAGCCACCTCCCTTTGGCCAATCAGCAGCTGCAGCGGGCACCTGTGGGGGTGCACTTTCTCCCCTGCACCGGGAGAGGAGGAAAACGAAAGCAGCGTCTCCTCAGCTGCAGTCAGACTCCTCGCGAGGCGTGGCATGGACCGGGTGCTCTTGCTGCAGGGTCGCTGAAGGCATTCTGACGGGAATTGCCATGCTGACAATTTGGCTGCTGCCGCCGCCGCTGCCATGCCCTTCAAAGCCTGCACACACACACCCCCCGCCATTAATGGGCCATTCTGCGAGCACGTGAGGGCCCTAAGCCATGGGTAGGTTGCAGCCCCTCAATATGGCCTACGGGGCTCCCTTCCCCACCCCAAGCAGCTGTGGCGGCTGCGCTGCTGAGTCCGCGCAGTGCCCGAGAGCCCTGACAGGACGTGGGGTGTTGCCGCGGGCGGCCGACTCCAAAGTTGAGGGCAGCCTGGCGGCGCAGGTGGTGGCCGCTCATGACGCTCCAGCTACACTTGCTCCAGGCGCTGGTTTAAGGTAGGCGGGGCGTGGGCGCGGGGACCCCTGAGGTGCAGGCAGGTGGGCTGTGTGTTTAGTGGGATGTGGGCCCCAGGCAGCAGGTTCTGTGACTGCTGCTGTTTTGTTCCTTCAGTTTTTCTTTGCTGTTATACTTCACAAATGAGGGAAATCATTAGGTACTTGTCTGTCACTGCCTGGCTTATTTCACTGAGCATAATACCCTCTATCTCCATCCATGTTGTTGCAATTGATAGGATTTGTTTATTTCTTATGGCTGAGTAGTATTCCATTGCGTAAGTGTACCAGCTCTCCTTTATCCATTCATCTACTGATGGACACTTAGGTTGCTTCCATATCTAGGCTATTGTAAACATGCCGCAATAAACATAGGGGTGCATCTGTCTTTTTCAAACTGGGCTGCTGCATTCTTAGGGTAAATTCCTAGAAGTGGAATTCCTGGGTCAAATGGTATTCCTATTTTGAGCATTCTGAGGAACCTCCATACTGCTTTCCACAATGGTTGAACTAGTTTACATTCCCACCAGCAGTGTAGGAGGGTTCCCCTTTCTCCACAACCTCGCCAACATTTGTTGTTGTTTGTCTTTTCAATGATGGCGATCCTTACTGGTGTGAGGTGATATCTCATTGTGGTTTTAATTTGCATTTCTCTGATGATTAGCGATGTAGAGCATCTTTTCATGTGCCTGTTAGCCTTCTGGGTTTCTTCTTTAGAGAACTGTCTATTCAGCTCCTCTGCCAATTTTTTAATTGGATTATTTGCTTTTTTTTTGTTGAGGCATGTGAGCTCTTTATATATTTTGGACGTCAATCCTTTATCGGATCTTTCATTTATGAATATGTTGTCCCATACTGTAGGATACCTTTTTGTTCTATTGATGGTGTCCTTTGCTGTACAGAAGCTTTTTAGCTTGATATAGTCCCACTTGTTCATTTTTGCCTTTGTTTCCCTTGCCCGGGGAGATATGTTCATGAAGAAGTCACTCATGTTTATGTCCATGAGATTTTTGCCTATGTTTTTTTCTACATGGTTTCATGACTTACATTCAGGTCTTTGATCCATTTGGAGTTTACTTTTGTGTATGGGGTTAGACAGTGATCCAGTTTCATTCTCTTACATGTAGCTGTCCAGTTTTGCCAGCACCATCTGTTGAAGAGACTGTCATTTCCCCATTGTATGTCCATGGCTCCGTTATCATATATTAATTGACCATATACGTTTGGGTTAATGTCTGGAGTCTCCATTCTCTTCCACTGGTCTGTGGCTCTGTTCTTGTACCAGTACCAAATTGTATTGATTACTGTGACTTTGTAGTAGAGCTTGGAGTTGGGGAGCGAGATCCCCCCCACTTTATTCTTCATTCTCAGGATTGCTTTGGCTATTCGGGGTCTTTGACGGTTCCATATGAATTTTTTAACTATTTGTTCCAGTTCATTGAAGAATGCTGTTGGTAATTTGATAGGGATTGCATTGGATCTGTATACTGCTTTGGGCAGGATGGCCATTTTGATGATATTAATTCTTCCTAGCCATTTATTGGTATCTTTAATTTCTCTAATGAGTGTCTTGTAATTTCATGGTATATGTCTTTCAATTCCTTGGTTAGGTTTATTCCTAGGTATTTTATTCTTTTAGATGCAATTGTGAATGGAATTGATTTCTTGATTTCTTTCTCCTAATTCATCATTATTGTATATGAATGCAAGATTTCTATGTGTTAATTTTGTCTCCTTCAACATTGCTGAATTCAAATATTAGATCTCATAGTTTTGTTGTGGATTCTTCTTGTTTTCTTATGTACCATATCGCATCATCTGCAAACAGTCAGAGTTTCAATTCTTTGTTACCAATCTGGATGCCTTTTATTTCTTTGTGTTGTCTGATTGCCGTGGCTAGGACCTCCAGAACTACGTGGACTAAAAGGAGGGAGATTGGGCATCCTTCTCTTATTCCCAATCTTAAAGGAAATGCTCTCAGCTTCTCTCTGTTAAGTATGATGTTGGCTGTGCCTTTGTCATATATGGACTTGATTATGTTGAGGTACTTGCCCTCATACCCATTTTGTTGGGAATTTTTATCACAAATGGATGTTGAATTTTGTTGAATAGTTTTTCAGCATCTATGGAGATGATCATGTGGTTTTTACCCTTTTTGTTGATGTGGTGGATGATGATGATAGGTTTTAAAATGTTGTACCATCCTTGCATTCCTGGAATAAATCCTGCTTTATCATTATGGATGATCTTTCTGATGTATTTTTGTATTTGGTTTGGAGTATTTTGTTGAGTAGTTTGCATCTATACTCATCAGGGATGTTGGACTGTGATTTTCCTTCTTTGTGGTGTCTTTGCCTGGTTTTGGCATTAAAGTGATGCTGGCCTCATAGAATGAGTGTAAGTCCCTCCTCTTCTACGTTTTGGAAAACTTTAAGGGGGATGGGTATTAGGTCTTCACTAAATGTTTGATAAAATTCAGCATTGAAGCCATGTGGTCCAGGGATTTTGTTCTTAGGTAGTTTGTTGATTACAAATTAAATTTCGTTGCTGGTAATTGGTCTGTTCAGATTTTCTGTTTCTCCCTGGGTCAGCCTTGCTAGGTTGTATTTTTATAGAAAGTTGTCCATTTCTTCTAGGGTATGCAGTTTGTCAGCATATCATTTTTCATAGTATTCTCTAATAATTTTTTTTTCCTGTGGCATCTGTAGTGATTTTTCATTTCTCATTTCTGATTTTGTTTATGCATGTAGACACTCTTTTTCTTGATAAGTCTGGCTAGGGGTTTATTTATTTTATTTTCTCAATGAACCAGCTCCTGCTTTCATTGATTTCTGTTGTTTTATTTTTCTCAGTTTTATTTTTTTCTGCTCAAATCTTTATTATGTCCCTCCTCCTTCTGACTTTGGGCCTCAGGTTTTCTTCTTTTCTAGTTTCATTAATTGTGAGTTTAGACTGTTCATATGGGATTGTTGTTGTCTCCTGAGGTAGGCCTGTATTGCAATATTCTTCCCTCTTAGCATGGCCTTTGCTGCATCCCACAGATATTGCAGTGTTGAATTATTGTTGTCATGTGTTTCCATAAATTGCGTGTTCTCAGTTTTTACTTGGTCATTGATCCATTGGTTTTTTAGGAGCATGTTGTTAAGCCTCCATGTGTTTGTGGGCTTTTTCATTTTCTTTGCATAATATACTTCTTGTTTCATACCTTTGTGGTCTGAGGAGCTGGTTGGTACAATTTCCATCTTTTTGAATTTACTGAGGCTTTTTTTGTGGCCTAGTATATGATCTATTCTTGAAAATGTTCCATGTGCACTTGAGAAGAATGTGTATCCTGCCATTTTGGGTGTAGAGTTCTGTAGATGTCTGTTAGGTCCATCTGTTCTAGGGTGTCGTTCAGGGCTTCTGTGTCCTTCCTTATTTTCTGTCTGGTTGATCTGTCCTTTGAGTGGTGTGTTGAAGTCTCCTAAAATGAACGCATTGCATTCTATTTCCCCCTTTAATTCTGTTAGTTCTTGTTTCACATATGTTGGTGCTCCCTCCTGTGTTGGATGCATGGATATTTATAATGGTTATATCCACTCTTTGGACTGACCCCTTTATCATTATATCCTGTCCTTCCTTGTCTCTTGTTACTTTCTTTGTTTTGAAGTCTATTTTGTCTGATACAGGTACTGCAACACCTGTGTTTTTCTCCCTATTGTTTGCATGAAATATCTTTTTCCATCCCTTCACTTTGGGTCTTTGTATGTCTTTGGGTTTGAAGTGAGTCTCTTGTAGGCAGCATATAGATGGGTCTTGCTTTTTTAGCCACTGTGCAATTCTGTCTTTTGGTTGTTGCATTCAGTCCATTTAGATTTAGGGTAATTATTGATAGATATATACTTACTGCCAATGCCAGGCTTTGGATATGTGGTTACCAAAGGTTTAAGGGCAGGAGGGCCTGCCACATGTCCTTAGGGGGCAAGCCATGCGGCAAGCCGCCTGGGCTTGCTGGTCTGTGCAAAATTCCAAGCAGGCAGTTCGACAAGTTAGAAAACACATGAGGGTGGCGGGGAGGGGGGGGCACGCGGGGCCCACGAGCCACCTCCCTTTGGCCAATCAGCAGCTGCAGCGGGCACCTGTGGGGGTGCACTTTCTCCCCTGCACCGGGAGAGGAGGAAAACGAAAGCAGCGTCTCCTCAGCTGCAGTCAGACTCCTCGCGAGGCGTGGCATGGACCGGGTGCTCTTGCTGCAGGGTCGCTGAAGGCATTCTGACGGGAATTGCCATGCTGACAATTTGGCTGCTGCCGCCGCCGCTGCCATGCCCTTCAAAGCCTGCACACACACACCCCCCGCCATTAATGGGCCATTCTGCGAGCACGTGAGGGCCCTAAGCCATGGGTAGGTTGCAGCCCCTCAATATGGCCTACGGGGCTCCCTTCCCCACCCCAAGCAGCTGTGGCGGCTGCGCTGCTGAGTCCGCGCAGTGCCCGAGAGCCCTGACAGGACGTGGGGTGTTGCCGCGGGCGGCCGACTCCAAAGTTGAGGGCAGCCTGGCGGCGCAGGTGGTGGCCGCTCATGACGCTCCAGCTACACTTGCTCCAGGCGCTGGTTTAAGGTAGGCGGGGCGTGGGCGCGGGGACCCCTGAGGTGCAGGCAGGTGGGCTGTGTGTTTAGTGGGATGTGGGCCCCAGGCAGCAGGTTCTGTGACTGCTGCTGTTTTGTTCCTTCAGTTTTTCTTTGCTGTTATACTTCACAAATGAGGGAAATCATTAGGTACTTGTCTGTCACTGCCTGGCTTATTTCACTGAGCATAATACCCTCTATCTCCATCCATGTTGTTGCAATTGATAGGATTTGTTTATTTCTTATGGCTGAGTAGTATTCCATTGCGTAAGTGTACCAGCTCTCCTTTATCCATTCATCTACTGATGGACACTTAGGTTGCTTCCATATCTAGGCTATTGTAAACATGCCGCAATAAACATAGGGGTGCATCTGTCTTTTTCAAACTGGGCTGCTGCATTCTTAGGGTAAATTCCTAGAAGTGGAATTCCTGGGTCAAATGGTATTCCTATTTTGAGCATTCTGAGGAACCTCCATACTGCTTTCCACAATGGTTGAACTAGTTTACATTCCCACCAGCAGTGTAGGAGGGTTCCCCTTTCTCCACAACCTCGCCAACATTTGTTGTTGTTTGTCTTTTCAATGATGGCGATCCTTACTGGTGTGAGGTGATATCTCATTGTGGTTTTAATTTGCATTTCTCTGATGATTAGCGATGTAGAGCATCTTTTCATGTGCCTGTTAGCCTTCTGGGTTTCTTCTTTAGAGAACTGTCTATTCAGCTCCTCTGCCAATTTTTTAATTGGATTATTTGCTTTTTTTTTGTTGAGGCATGTGAGCTCTTTATATATTTTGGACGTCAATCCTTTATCGGATCTTTCATTTATGAATATGTTGTCCCATACTGTAGGATACCTTTTTGTTCTATTGATGGTGTCCTTTGCTGTACAGAAGCTTTTTAGCTTGATATAGTCCCACTTGTTCATTTTTGCCTTTGTTTCCCTTGCCCGGGGAGATATGTTCATGAAGAAGTCACTCATGTTTATGTCCATGAGATTTTTGCCTATGTTTTTTTCTACATGGTTTCATGACTTACATTCAGGTCTTTGATCCATTTGGAGTTTACTTTTGTGTATGGGGTTAGACAGTGATCCAGTTTCATTCTCTTACATGTAGCTGTCCAGTTTTGCCAGCACCATCTGTTGAAGAGACTGTCATTTCCCCATTGTATGTCCATGGCTCCGTTATCATATATTAATTGACCATATACGTTTGGGTTAATGTCTGGAGTCTCCATTCTCTTCCACTGGTCTGTGGCTCTGTTCTTGTACCAGTACCAAATTGTATTGATTACTGTGACTTTGTAGTAGAGCTTGGAGTTGGGGAGCGAGATCCCCCCCACTTTATTCTTCATTCTCAGGATTGCTTTGGCTATTCGGGGTCTTTGACGGTTCCATATGAATTTTTTAACTATTTGTTCCAGTTCATTGAAGAATGCTGTTGGTAATTTGATAGGGATTGCATTGGATCTGTATACTGCTTTGGGCAGGATGGCCATTTTGATGATATTAATTCTTCCTAGCCATTTATTGGTATCTTTAATTTCTCTAATGAGTGTCTTGTAATTTCATGGTATATGTCTTTCAATTCCTTGGTTAGGTTTATTCCTAGGTATTTTATTCTTTTAGATGCAATTGTGAATGGAATTGATTTCTTGATTTCTTTCTCCTAATTCATCATTATTGTATATGAATGCAAGATTTCTATGTGTTAATTTTGTCTCCTTCAACATTGCTGAATTCAAATATTAGATCTCGTAGTTTTGTTGTGGATTCTTCTTGTTTTCTTATGTACCATATCGCATCATCTGCAAACAGTCAGAGTTTCAATTCTTTGTTACCAATCTGGATGCCTTTTATTTCTTTGTGTTGTCTGATTGCCGTGGCTAGGACCTCCAGAACTACGTGGACTAAAAGGAGGGAGATTGGGCATCCTTCTCTTATTCCCAATCTTAAAGGAAATGCTCTCAGCTTCTCTCTGTTAAGTATGATGTTGGCTGTGCCTTTGTCATATATGGACTTGATTATGTTGAGGTACTTGCCCTCATACCCATTTTGTTGGGAATTTTTATCACAAATGGATGTTGAATTTTGTTGAATAGTTTTTCAGCATCTATGGAGATGATCATGTGGTTTTTACCCTTTTTGTTGATGTGGTGGATGATGATGATAGGTTTTAAAATGTTGTACCATCCTTGCATTCCTGGAATAAATCCTGCTTTATCATTATGGATGATCTTTCTGATGTATTTTTGTATTTGGTTTGGAGTATTTTGTTGAGTAGTTTGCATCTATACTCATCAGGGATGTTGGACTGTGATTTTCCTTCTTTGTGGTGTCTTTGCCTGGTTTTGGCATTAAAGTGATGCTGGCCTCATAGAATGAGTGTAAGTCCCTCCTCTTCTACGTTTTGGAAAACTTTAAGGGGGATGGGTATTAGGTCTTCACTAAATGTTTGATAAAATTCAGCATTGAAGCCATGTGGTCCAGGGATTTTGTTCTTAGGTAGTTTGTTGATTACAAATTAAATTTCGTTGCTGGTAATTGGTCTGTTCAGATTTTCTGTTTCTCCCTGGGTCAGCCTTGCTAGGTTGTATTTTTATAGAAAGTTGTCCATTTCTTCTAGGGTATGCAGTTTGTCAGCATATCATTTTTCATAGTATTCTCTAATAATTTTTTTTCCTGTGGCATCTGTAGTGATTTTTCATTTCTCATTTCTGATTTTGTTTATGCATGTAGACACTCTTTTTCTTGATAAGTCTGGCTAGGGGTTTATTTATTTTATTTTCTCAATGAACCAGCTCCTGCTTTCATTGATTTCTGTTGTTTTATTTTTCTCAGTTTTATTTTTTTCTGCTCAAATCTTTATTATGTCCCTCCTCCTTCTGACTTTGGGCCTCAGGTTTTCTTCTTTTCTAGTTTCATTAATTGTGAGTTTAGACTGTTCATATGGGATTGTTGTTGTCTCCTGAGGTAGGCCTGTATTGCAATATTCTTCCCTCTTAGCATGGCCTTTGCTGCATCCCACAGATATTGCAGTGTTGAATTATTGTTGTCATGTGTTTCCATAAATTGCGTGTTCTCAGTTTTTACTTGGTCATTGATCCATTGGTTTTTTAGGAGCATGTTGTTAAGCCTCCATGTGTTTGTGGGCTTTTTCATTTTCTTTGCATAATATACTTCTTGTTTCATACCTTTGTGGTCTGAGGAGCTGGTTGGTACAATTTCCATCTTTTTGAATTTACTGAGGCTTTTTTTGTGGCCTAGTATATGATCTATTCTTGAAAATGTTCCATGTGCACTTGAGAAGAATGTGTATCCTGCCATTTTGGGTGTAGAGTTCTGTAGATGTCTGTTAGGTCCATCTGTTCTAGGGTGTCGTTCAGGGCTTCTGTGTCCTTCCTTATTTTCTGTCTGGTTGATCTGTCCTTTGAGTGGTGTGTTGAAGTCTCCTAAAATGAACGCATTGCATTCTATTTCCCCCTTTAATTCTGTTAGTTCTTGTTTCACATATGTTGGTGCTCCCTCCTGTGTTGGATGCATGGATATTTATAATGGTTATATCCACTCTTTGGACTGACCCCTTTATCATTATATCCTGTCCTTCCTTGTCTCTTGTTACTTTCTTTGTTTTGAAGTCTATTTTGTCTGATACAGGTACTGCAACACCTGTGTTTTTCTCCCTATTGTTTGCATGAAATATCTTTTTCCATCCCTTCACTTTGGGTCTTTGTATGTCTTTGGGTTTGAAGTGAGTCTCTTGTAGGCAGCATATAGATGGGTCTTGCTTTTTTAGCCACTGTGCAATTCTGTCTTTTGGTTGTTGCATTCAGTCCATTTAGATTTAGGGTAATTATTGATAGATATATACTTACTGCCAATGCCAGGCTTTGGATATGTGGTTACCAAAGGTTTAAGGGCAGGAGGGCCTGCCGCATGTCCTTAGGGGGCAAGCCATGCGGCAAGCCGCCTGGGCTTGCTGGTCTGTGCAAAATTCCAAGCAGGCAGTTCGACAAGTTAGAAAACACATGAGGGTGGCGGGGAGGGGGGGGCACGCGGGGCCCACGAGCCACCTCCCTTTGGCCAATCAGCAGCTGCAGCGGGCACCTGTGGGGGTGCACTTTCTCCCCTGCACCGGGAGAGGAGGAAAACGAAAGCAGCGTCTCCTCAGCTGCAGTCAGACTCCTCGCGAGGCGTGGCATGGACCGGGTGCTCTTGCTGCAGGGTCGCTGAAGGCATTCTGACGGGAATTGCCATGCTGACAATTTGGCTGCTGCCGCCGCCGCTGCCATGCCCTTCAAAGCCTGCACACACACACCCCCCGCCATTAATGGGCCATTCTGCGAGCACGTGAGGGCCCTAAGCCATGGGTAGGTTGCAGCCCCTCAATATGGCCTACGGGGCTCCCTTCCCCACCCCAAGCAGCTGTGGCGGCTGCGCTGCTGAGTCCGCGCAGTGCCCGAGAGCCCTGACAGGACGTGGGGTGTTGCCGCGGGCGGCCGACTCCAAAGTTGAGGGCAGCCTGGCGGCGCAGGTGGTGGCCGCTCATGACGCTCCAGCTACACTTGCTCCAGGCGCTGGTTTAAGGTAGGCGGGGCGTGGGCGCGGGGACCCCTGAGGTGCAGGCAGGTGGGCTGTGTGTTTAGTGGGATGTGGGCCCCAGGCAGCAGGTTCTGTGACTGCTGCTGTTTTGTTCCTTCAGTTTTTCTTTGCTGTTATACTTCACAAATGAGGGAAATCATTAGGTACTTGTCTGTCACTGCCTGGCTTATTTCACTGAGCATAATACCCTCTATCTCCATCCATGTTGTTGCAATTGATAGGATTTGTTTATTTCTTATGGCTGAGTAGTATTCCATTGCGTAAGTGTACCAGCTCTCCTTTATCCATTCATCTACTGATGGACACTTAGGTTGCTTCCATATCTAGGCTATTGTAAACATGCCGCAATAAACATAGGGGTGCATCTGTCTTTTTCAAACTGGGCTGCTGCATTCTTAGGGTAAATTCCTAGAAGTGGAATTCCTGGGTCAAATGGTATTCCTATTTTGAGCATTCTGAGGAACCTCCATACTGCTTTCCACAATGGTTGAACTAGTTTACATTCCCACCAGCAGTGTAGGAGGGTTCCCCTTTCTCCACAACCTCGCCAACATTTGTTGTTGTTTGTCTTTTCAATGATGGCGATCCTTACTGGTGTGAGGTGATATCTCATTGTGGTTTTAATTTGCATTTCTCTGATGATTAGCGATGTAGAGCATCTTTTCATGTGCCTGTTAGCCTTCTGGGTTTCTTCTTTAGAGAACTGTCTATTCAGCTCCTCTGCCAATTTTTTAATTGGATTATTTGCTTTTTTTTTGTTGAGGCATGTGAGCTCTTTATATATTTTGGACGTCAATCCTTTATCGGATCTTTCATTTATGAATATGTTGTCCCATACTGTAGGATACCTTTTTGTTCTATTGATGGTGTCCTTTGCTGTACAGAAGCTTTTTAGCTTGATATAGTCCCACTTGTTCATTTTTGCCTTTGTTTCCCTTGCCCGGGGAGATATGTTCATGAAGAAGTCACTCATGTTTATGTCCATGAGATTTTTGCCTATGTTTTTTTCTACATGGTTTCATGACTTACATTCAGGTCTTTGATCCATTTGGAGTTTACTTTTGTGTATGGGGTTAGACAGTGATCCAGTTTCATTCTCTTACATGTAGCTGTCCAGTTTTGCCAGCACCATCTGTTGAAGAGACTGTCATTTCCCCATTGTATGTCCATGGCTCCGTTATCATATATTAATTGACCATATACGTTTGGGTTAATGTCTGGAGTCTCCATTCTCTTCCACTGGTCTGTGGCTCTGTTCTTGTACCAGTACCAAATTGTATTGATTACTGTGACTTTGTAGTAGAGCTTGGAGTTGCGGAGCGAGATCCCCCCCCACTTTATTCTTCATTCTCAGGATTGCTTTGGCTATTCGGGGTCTTTGACGGTTCCATATGAATTTTTTAACTATTTGTTCCAGTTCATTGAAGAATGCTGTTGGTAATTTGATAGGGATTGCATTGGATCTGTATACTGCTTTGGGCAGGATGGCCATTTTGATGATATTAATTCTTCCTAGCCATTTATTGGTATCTTTAATTTCTCTAATGAGTGTCTTGTAATTTCATGGTATATGTCTTTCAATTCCTTGGTTAGGTTTATTCCTAGGTATTTTATTCTTTTAGATGCAATTGTGAATGGAATTGATTTCTTGATTTCTTTCTCCTAATTCATCATTATTGTGTATGAATGCAAGATTTCTATGTGTTAATTTTGTCTCCTTCAACATTGCTGAATTCAAATATTAGATCTCATAGTTTTGTTGTGGATTCTTCTTGTTTTCTTATGTACCATATCGCATCATCTGCAAACAGTCAGAGTTTCAATTCTTTGTTACCAATCTGGATGCCTTTTATTTCTTTGTGTTGTCTGATTGCCGTGGCTAGGACCTCCAGAACTACGTGGACTAAAAGGAGGGAGATTGGGCATCCTTCTCTTATTCCCAATCTTAAAGGAAATGCTCTCAGCTTCTCTCTGTTAAGTATGATGTTGGCTGTGCCTTTGTCATATATGGACTTGATTATGTTGAGGTACTTGCCCTCATACCCATTTTGTTGGGAATTTTTATCACAAATGGATGTTGAATTTTGTTGAATAGTTTTTCAGCATCTATGGAGATGATCATGTGGTTTTTACCCTTTTTGTTGATGTGGTGGATGATGATGATAGGTTTTAAAATGTTGTACCATCCTTGCATTCCTGGAATAAATCCTGCTTTATCATTATGGATGATCTTTCTGATGTATTTTTGTATTTGGTTTGGAGTATTTTGTTGAGTAGTTTGCATCTATACTCATCAGGGATGTTGGACTGTGATTTTCCTTCTTTGTGGTGTCTTTGCCTGGTTTTGGCATTAAAGTGATGCTGGCCTCATAGAATGAGTGTAAGTCCCTCCTCTTCTACGTTTTGGAAAACTTTAAGGGGGATGGGTATTAGGTCTTCACTAAATGTTTGATAAAATTCAGCATTGAAGCCATGTGGTCCAGGGATTTTGTTCTTAGGTAGTTTGTTGATTACAAATTAAATTTCGTTGCTGGTAATTGGTCTGTTCAGATTTTCTGTTTCTCCCTGGGTCAGCCTTGCTAGGTTGTATTTTTATAGAAAGTTGTCCATTTCTTCTAGGGTATGCAGTTTGTCAGCATATCATTTTTCATAGTATTCTCTAATAATTTTTTTTCCTGTGGCATCTGTAGTGATTTTTCATTTCTCATTTCTGATTTTGTTTATGCATGTAGACACTCTTTTTCTTGATAAGTCTGGCTAGGGGTTTATTTATTTTATTTTCTCAATGAACCAGCTCCTGCTTTCATTGATTTCTGTTGTTTTATTTTTCTCAGTTTTATTTTTTTCTGCTCAAATCTTTATTATGTCCCTCCTCCTTCTGACTTTGGGCCTCAGGTTTTCTTCTTTTCTAGTTTCATTAATTGTGAGTTTAGACTGTTCATATGGGATTGTTGTTGTCTCCTGAGGTAGGCCTGTATTGCAATATTCTTCCCTCTTAGCATGGCCTTTGCTGCATCCCACAGATATTGCAGTGTTGAATTATTGTTGTCATGTGTTTCCATAAATTGCGTGTTCTCAGTTTTTACTTGGTCATTGATCCATTGGTTTTTTAGGAGCATGTTGTTAAGCCTCCATGTGTTTGTGGGCTTTTTCATTTTCTTTGCATAATATACTTCTTGTTTCATACCTTTGTGGTCTGAGGAGCTGGTTGGTACAATTTCCATCTTTTTGAATTTACTGAGGCTTTTTTCGTGGCCTAGTATATGATCTATTCTTGAAAATGTTCCATGTGCACTTGAGAAGAATGTGTATCCTGCCATTTTGGGTGTAGAGTTCTGTAGATGTCTGTTAGGTCCATCTGTTCTAGGGTGTCGTTCAGGGCTTCTGTGTCCTTCCTTATTTTCTGTCTGGTTGATCTGTCCTTTGAGTGGTGTGTTGAAGTCTCCTAAAATGAACGCATTGCATTCTATTTCCCCCTTTAATTCTGTTAGTTCTTGTTTCACATATGTTGGTGCTCCCTCCTGTGTTGGATGCATGGATATTTATAATGGTTATATCCACTCTTTGGACTGACCCCTTTATCATTATATCCTGTCCTTCCTTGTCTCTTGTTACTTTCTTTGTTTTGAAGTCTATTTTGTCTGATACAGGTACTGCAACACCTGTGTTTTTCTCCCTATTGTTTGCATGAAATATCTTTTTCCATCCCTTCACTTTGGGTCTTTGTATGTCTTTGGGTTTGAAGTGAGTCTCTTGTAGGCAGCATATAGATGGGTCTTGCTTTTTTAGCCACTGTGCAATTCTGTCTTTTGGTTGTTGCATTCAGTCCATTTAGATTTAGGGTAATTATTGATAGATATATACTTACTGCCAATGCCAGGCTTTGGATATGTGGTTACCAAAGGTTTAAGGGCAGGAGGGCCTGCCGCATGTCCTTAGGGGGCAAGCCATGCGGCAAGCCGCCTGGGCTTGCTGGTCTGTGCAAAATTCCAAGCAGGCAGTTCGACAAGTTAGAAAACACATGAGGGTGGCGGGGAGGGGGGGGCACGCGGGGCCCACGAGCCACCTCCCTTTGGCCAATCAGCAGCTGCAGCGGGCACCTGTGGGGGTGCACTTTCTCCCCTGCACCGGGAGAGGAGGAAAACGAAAGCAGCGTCTCCTCAGCTGCAGTCAGACTCCTCGCGAGGCGTGGCATGGACCGGGTGCTCTTGCTGCAGGGTCGCTGAAGGCATTCTGACGGGAATTGCCATGCTGACAATTTGGCTGCTGCCGCCGCCGCTGCCATGCCCTTCAAAGCCTGCACACACACCCCCCCCGCCATTAATGGGCCATTCTGCGAGCACGTGAGGGCCCTAAGCCATGGGTAGGTTGCAGCCCCTCAATATGGCCTACGGGGCTCCCTTCCCCACCCCAAGCAGCTGTGGCGGCTGCGCTGCTGAGTCCGCGCAGTGCCCGAGAGCCCTGACAGGACGTGGGGTGTTGCCGCGGGCGGCCGACTCCAAAGTTGAGGGCAGCCTGGCGGCGCAGGTGGTGGCCGCTCATGACGCTCCAGCTACACTTGCTCCAGGCGCTGGTTTAAGGTAGGCGGGGCGTGGGCGCGGGGACCCCTGAGGTGCAGGCAGGTGGGCTGTGTGTTTAGTGGGATGTGGGCCCCAGGCAGCAGGTTCTGTGACTGCTGCTGTTTTGTTCCTTCAGTTTTTCTTTGCTGTTATACTTCACAAATGAGGGAAATCATTAGGTACTTGTCTGTCACTGCCTGGCTTATTTCACTGAGCATAATACCCTCTATCTCCATCCATGTTGTTGCAATTGATAGGATTTGTTTATTTCTTATGGCTGAGTAGTATTCCATTGCGTAAGTGTACCAGCTCTCCTTTATCCATTCATCTACTGATGGACACTTAGGTTGCTTCCATATCTAGGCTATTGTAAACATGCCGCAATAAACATAGGGGTGCATCTGTCTTTTTCAAACTGGGCTGCTGCATTCTTAGGGTAAATTCCTAGAAGTGGAATTCCTGGGTCAAATGGTATTCCTATTTTGAGCATTCTGAGGAACCTCCATACTGCTTTCCACTATGGTTGAACTAGTTTACATTCCCACCAGCAGTGTAGGAGGGTTCCCCTTTCTCCACAACCTCGCCAACATTTGTTGTTGTTTGTCTTTTCAATGATGGCGATCCTTACTGGTGTGAGGTGATATCTCATTGTGGTTTTAATTTGCATTTCTCTGATGATTAGCGATGTAGAGCATCTTTTCATGTGCCTGTTAGCCTTCTGGGTTTCTTCTTTAGAGAACTGTCTATTCAGCTCCTCTGCCAATTTTTTAATTGGATTATTTGCTTTTTTTTTGTTGAGGCATGTGAGCTCTTTATATATTTTGGACGTCAATCCTTTATCGGATCTTTCATTTATGAATATGTTGTCCCATACTGTAGGATACCTTTTTGTTCTATTGATGGTGTCCTTTGCTGTACAGAAGCTTTTTAGCTTGATATAGTCCCACTTGTTCATTTTTGCCTTTGTTTCCCTTGCCCGGGGAGATATGTTCATGAAGAAGTCACTCATGTTTATGTCCATGAGATTTTTGCCTATGTTTTTTTCTACATGGTTTCATGACTTACATTCAGGTCTTTGATCCATTTGGAGTTTACTTTTGTGTATGGGGTTAGACAGTGATCCAGTTTCATTCTCTTACATGTAGCTGTCCAGTTTTGCCAGCACCATCTGTTGAAGAGACTGTCATTTCCCCATTGTATGTCCATGGCTCCGTTATCATATTAATTGACCATATACGTTTGGGTTAATGTCTGGAGTCTCCATTCTCTTCCACTGGTCTGTGGCTCTGTTCTTGTACCAGTACCAAATTGTATTGATTACTGTGACTTTGTAGTAGAGCTTGGAGTTGGGGAGCGAGATCCCCCCCACTTTATTCTTCATTCTCAGGATTGCTTTGGCTATTCGGGGTCTTTGACGGTTCCATATGAATTTTTTAACTATTTGTTCCAGTTCATTGAAGAATGCTGTTGGTAATTTGATAGGGATTGCATTGGATCTGTATACTGCTTTGGGCAGGATGGCCATTTTGATGATATTAATTCTTCCTAGCCATTTATTGGTATCTTTAATTTCTCTAATGAGTGTCTTGTAATTTCATGGTATATGTCTTTCAATTCCTTGGTTAGGTTTATTCCTAGGTATTTTATTCTTTTAGATGCAATTGTGAATGGAATTGATTTCTTGATTTCTTTCTCCTAATTCATCATTATTGTATATGAATGCAAGATTTCTATGTGTTAATTTTGTCTCCTTCAACATTGCTGAATTCAAATATTAGATCTCGTAGTTTTGTTGTGGATTCTTCTTGTTTTCTTATGTACCATATCGCATCATCTGCAAACAGTCAGAGTTTCAATTCTTTGTTACCAATCTGGATGCCTTTTATTTCTTTGTGTTGTCTGATTGCCGTGGCTAGGACCTCCAGAACTACGTGGACTAAAAGGAGGGAGATTGGGCATCCTTCTCTTATTCCCAATCTTAAAGGAAATGCTCTCAGCTTCTCTCTGTTAAGTATGATGTTGGCTGTGCCTTTGTCATATATGGACTTGATTATGTTGAGGTACTTGCCCTCATACCCATTTTGTTGGGAATTTTTATCACAAATGGATGTTGAATTTTGTTGAATAGTTTTTCAGCATCTATGGAGATGATCATGTGGTTTTTACCCTTTTTGTTGATGTGGTGGATGATGATGATAGGTTTTAAAATGTTGTACCATCCTTGCATTCCTGGAATAAATCCTGCTTTATCATTATGGATGATCTTTCTGATGTATTTTTGTATTTGGTTTGGAGTATTTTGTTGAGTAGTTTGCATCTATACTCATCAGGGATGTTGGACTGTGATTTTCCTTCTTTGTGGTGTCTTTGCCTGGTTTTGGCATTAAAGTGATGCTGGCCTCATAGAATGAGTGTAAGTCCCTCCTCTTCTACGTTTTGGAAAACTTTAAGGGGGATGGGTATTAGGTCTTCACTAAATGTTTGATAAAATTCAGCATTGAAGCCATGTGGTCCAGGGATTTTGTTCTTAGGTAGTTTGTTGATTACAAATTAAATTTCGTTGCTGGTAATTGGTCTGTTCAGATTTTCTGTTTCTCCCTGGGTCAGCCTTGCTAGGTTGTATTTTTATAGAAAGTTGTCCATTTCTTCTAGGGTATGCAGTTTGTCAGCATATCATTTTTCATAGTATTCTCTAATAATTTTTTTTCCTGTGGCATCTGTAGTGATTTTTCATTTCTCATTTCTGATTTTGTTTATGCATGTAGACACTCTTTTTCTTGATAAGTCTGGCTAGGGGTTTATTTATTTTATTTTCTCAATGAACCAGCTCCTGCTTTCATTGATTTCTGTTGTTTTATTTTTCTCAGTTTTATTTTTTTCTGCTCAAATCTTTTTTATTATTATGTCCCTCCTCCTTCTGACTTTGGGCCTCAGGTTTTCTTCTTTTCTAGTTTCATTAATTGTGAGTTTAGACTGTTCATATGGGATTGTTGTTGTCTCCTGAGGTAGGCCTGTATTGCAATATTCTTCCCTCTTAGCATGGCCTTTGCTGCATCCCACAGATATTGCAGTGTTGAATTATTGTTGTCATGTGTTTCCATAAATTGCGTGTTCTCAGTTTTTACTTGGTCATTGATCCATTGGTTTTTTAGGAGCATGTTGTTAAGCCTCCATGTGTTTGTGGGCTTTTTCATTTTCTTTGCATAATATACTTCTTGTTTCATACCTTTGTGGTCTGAGGAGCTGGTTGGTACAATTTCCATCTTTTTGAATTTACTGAGGCTTTTTTCGTGGCCTAGTATATGATCTATTCTTGAAAATGTTCCATGTGCACTTGAGAAGAATGTGTATCCTGCCATTTTGGGTGTAGAGTTCTGTAGATGTCTGTTAGGTCCATCTGTTCTAGGGTGTCGTTCAGGGCTTCTGTGTCCTTCCTTATTTTCTGTCTGGTTGATCGTCCTTTGAGTGGTGTGTTGAAGTCTCCTAAAATGAACGCATTGCATTCTATTTCCCCCTTTAATTCTGTTAGTTCTTGTTTCACATATGTTGGTGCTCCCTCCTGTGTTGGATGCATGGATATTTATAATGGTTATATCCACTCTTTGGACTGACCCCTTTATCATTATATCCTGTCCTTCCTTGTCTCTTGTTACTTTCTTTGTTTTGAAGTCTATTTTGTCTGATACAGGTACTGCAACACCTGTGTTTTTCTCCCTATTGTTTGCATGAAATATCTTTTTCCATCCCTTCACTTTGGGTCTTTGTATGTCTTTGGGTTTGAAGTGAGTCTCTTGTAGGCAGCATATAGATGGGTCTTGCTTTTTTAGCCACTGTGCAATTCTGTCTTTTGGTTGTTGCATTCAGTCCATTTAGATTTAGGGTAATTATTGATAGATATATACTTACTGCCAATGCCAGGCTTTGGATATGTGGTTACCAAAGGTTTAAGGGCAGGAGGGCCTGCCGCATGTCCTTAGGGGGCAAGCCATGCGGCAAGCCGCCTGGGCTTGCTGGTCTGTGCAAAATTCCAAGCAGGCAGTTCGACAAGTTAGAAAACACATGAGGGTGGCGGGGAGGGGGGGGCACGCGGGGCCCACGAGCCACCTCCCTTTGGCCAATCAGCAGCTGCAGCGGGCACCTGTGGGGGTGCACTTTCTCCCCTGCACCGGGAGAGGAGGAAAACGAAAGCAGCGTCTCCTCAGCTGCAGTCAGACTCCTCGCGAGGCGTGGCATGGACCGGGTGCTCTTGCTGCAGGGTCGCTGAAGGCATTCTGACGGGAATTGCCATGCTGACAATTTGGCTGCTGCCGCCGCCGCTGCCATGCCCTTCAAAGCCTGCACACACACACCCCCCGCCATTAATGGGCCATTCTGCGAGCACGTGAGGGCCCTAAGCCATGGGTAGGTTGCAGCCCCTCAATATGGCCTACGGGGCTCCCTTCCCCACCCCAAGCAGCTGTGGTGGCTGCGCTGCTGAGTCCGCGCAGTGCCCGAGAGCCCTGACAGGACGTGGGGTGTTGCCGCGGGCGGCCGACTCCAAAGTTGAGGGCAGCCTGGCGGCGCAGGTGGTGGCCGCTCATGACGCTCCAGCTACACTTGCTCCAGGCGCTGGTTTAAGGTAGGCGGGGCGTGGGCGCGGGGACCCCTGAGGTGCAGGCAGGTGGGCTGTGTGTTTAGTGGGATGTGGGCCCCAGGCAGCAGGTTCTGTGACTGCTGCTGTTTTGTTCCTTCAGTTTTTCTTTGCTGTTATACTTCACAAATGAGGGAAATCATTAGGTACTTGTCTGTCACTGCCTGGCTTATTTCACTGAGCATAATACCCTCTATCTCCATCCATGTTGTTGCAATTGATAGGATTTGTTTATTTCTTATGGCTGAGTAGTATTCCATTGCGTAAGTGTACCAGCTCTCCTTTATCCATTCATCTACTGATGGACACTTAGGTTGCTTCCATATCTAGGCTATTGTAAACATGCCGCAATAAACATAGGGGTGCATCTGTCTTTTTCAAACTGGGCTGCTGCATTCTTAGGGTAAATTCCTAGAAGTGGAATTCCTGGGTCAAATGGTATTCCTATTTTGAGCATTCTGAGGAACCTCCATACTGCTTTCCACTATGGTTGAACTAGTTTACATTCCCACCAGCAGTGTAGGAGGGTTCCCCTTTCTCCACAACCTCGCCAACATTTGTTGTTGTTTGTCTTTTCAATGATGGCGATCCTTACTGGTGTGAGGTGATATCTCATTGTGGTTTTAATTTGCATTTCTCTGATGATTAGCGATGTAGAGCATCTTTTCATGTGCCTGTTAGCCTTCTGGGTTTCTTCTTTAGAGAACTGTCTATTCAGCTCCTCTGCCAATTTTTTAATTGGATTATTTGCTTTTTTTTTGTTGAGGCATGTGAGCTCTTTATATATTTTGGACGTCAATCCTTTATCGGATCTTTCATTTATGAATATGTTGTCCCATACTGTAGGATACCTTTTTGTTCTATTGATGGTGTCCTTTGCTGTACAGAAGCTTTTTAGCTTGATATAGTCCCACTTGTTCATTTTTGCCTTTGTTTCCCTTGCCCGGGGAGATATGTTCATGAAGAAGTCACTCATGTTTATGTCCATGAGATTTTTGCCTATGTTTTTTTCTACATGGTTTCATGACTTACATTCAGGTCTTTGATCCATTTGGAGTTTACTTTTGTGTATGGGGTTAGACAGTGATCCAGTTTCATTCTCTTACATGTAGCTGTCCAGTTTTGCCAGCACCATCTGTTGAAGAGACTGTCATTTCCCCATTGTATGTCCATGGCTCCGTTATCATATATTAATTGACCATATACGTTTGGGTTAATGTCTGGAGTCTCCATTCTCTTCCACTGGTCTGTGGCTCTGTTCTTGTACCAGTACCAAATTGTATTGATTACTGTGACTTTGTAGTAGAGCTTGGAGTTGGGGAGCGAGATCCCCCCCACTTTATTCTTCATTCTCAGGATTGCTTTGGCTATTCGGGGTCTTTGACGGTTCCATATGAATTTTTTAACTATTTGTTCCAGTTCATTGAAGAATGCTGTTGGTAATTTGATAGGGATTGCATTGGATCTGTATACTGCTTTGGGCAGGATGGCCATTTTGATGATATTAATTCTTCCTAGCCATTTATTGGTATCTTTAATTTCTCTAATGAGTGTCTTGTAATTTCATGGTATATGTCTTTCAATTCCTTGGTTAGGTTTATTCCTAGGTATTTTATTCTTTTAGATGCAATTGTGAATGGAATTGATTTCTTGATTTCTTTCTCCTAATTCATCATTATTGTATATGAATGCAAGATTTCTATGTGTTAATTTTGTCTCCTTCAACATTGCTGAATTCAAATATTAGATCTCGTAGTTTTGTTGTGGATTCTTCTTGTTTTCTTATGTACCATATCGCATCATCTGCAAACAGTCAGAGTTTCAATTCTTTGTTACCAATCTGGATGCCTTTTATTTCTTTGTGTTGTCTGATTGCCGTGGCTAGGACCTCCAGAACTACGTGGACTAAAAGGAGGGAGATTGGGCATCCTTCTCTTATTCCCAATCTTAAAGGAAATGCTCTCAGCTTCTCTCTGTTAAGTATGATGTTGGCTGTGCCTTTGTCATATATGGACTTGATTATGTTGAGGTACTTGCCCTCATACCCATTTTGTTGGGAATTTTTATCACAAATGGATGTTGAATTTTGTTGAATAGTTTTTCAGCATCTATGGAGATGATCATGTGGTTTTTACCCTTTTTGTTGATGTGGTGGATGATGATGATAGGTTTTAAAATGTTGTACCATCCTTGCATTCCTGGAATAAATCCTGCTTTATCATTATGGATGATCTTTCTGATGTATTTTTGTATTTGGTTTGGAGTATTTTGTTGAGTAGTTTGCATCTATACTCATCAGGGATGTTGGACTGTGATTTTCCTTCTTTGTGGTGTCTTTGCCTGGTTTTGGCATTAAAGTGATGCTGGCCTCATAGAATGAGTGTAAGTCCCTCCTCTTCTACGTTTTGGAAAACTTTAAGGGGGATGGGTATTAGGTCTTCACTAAATGTTTGATAAAATTCAGCATTGAAGCCATGTGGTCCAGGGATTTTGTTCTTAGGTAGTTTGTTGATTACAAATTAAATTTCGTTGCTGGTAATTGGTCTGTTCAGATTTTCTGTTTCTCCCTGGGTCAGCCTTGCTAGGTTGTATTTTTATAGAAAGTTGTCCATTTCTTCTAGGGTATGCAGTTTGTCAGCATATCATTTTTCATAGTATTCTCTAATAATTTTTTTTCCTGTGGCATCTGTAGTGATTTTTCATTTCTCATTTCTGATTTTGTTTATGCATGTAGACACTCTTTTTCTTGATAAGTCTGGCTAGGGGTTTATTTATTTTATTTTCTCAATGAACCAGCTCCTGCTTTCATTGATTTCTGTTGTTTTATTTTTCTCAGTTTTATTTTTTTCTGCTCAAATCTTTATTATGTCCCTCCTCCTTCTGACTTTGGGCCTCAGGTTTTCTTCTTTTCTAGTTTCATTAATTGTGAGTTTAGACTGTTCATATGGGATTGTTGTTGTCTCCTGAGGTAGGCCTGTATTGCAATATTCTTCCCTCTTAGCATGGCCTTTGCTGCATCCCACAGATATTGCAGTGTTGAATTATTGTTGTCATGTGTTTCCATAAATTGCGTGTTCTCAGTTTTTACTTGGTCATTGATCCATTGGTTTTTTAGGAGCATGTTGTTAAGCCTCCATGTGTTTGTGGGCTTTTTCATTTTCTTTGCATAATATACTTCTTGTTTCATACCTTTGTGGTCTGAGGAGCTGGTTGGTACAATTTCCATCTTTTTGAATTTACTGAGGCTTTTTTTGTGGCCTAGTATATGATCTATTCTTGAAAATGTTCCATGTGCACTTGAGAAGAATGTGTATCCTGCCATTTTGGGTGTAGAGTTCTGTAGATGTCTGTTAGGTCCATCTGTTCTAGGGTGTCGTTCAGGGCTTCTGTGTCCTTCCTTATTTTCTGTCTGGTTGATCTGTCCTTTGAGTGGTGTGTTGAAGTCTCCTAAAATGAACGCATTGCATTCTATTTCCCCCTTTAATTCTGTTAGTTCTTGTTTCACATATGTTGGTGCTCCCTCCTGTGTTGGATGCATGGATATTTATAATGGTTATATCCACTCTTTGGACTGACCCCTTTATCATTATATCCTGTCCTTCCTTGTCTCTTGTTACTTTCTTTGTTTTGAAGTCTATTTTGTCTGATACAGGTACTGCAACACCTGTGTTTTTCTCCCTATTGTTTGCATGAAATATCTTTTTCCATCCCTTCACTTTGGGTCTTTGTATGTCTTTGGGTTTGAAGTGAGTCTCTTGTAGGCAGCATATAGATGGGTCTTGCTTTTTTAGCCACTGTGCAATTCTGTCTTTTGGTTGTTGCATTCAGTCCATTTAGATTTAGGGTAATTATTGATAGATATATACTTACTGCCAATGCCAGGCTTTGGATATGTGGTTACCAAAGGTTTAAGGGCAGGAGGGCCTGCCGCATGTCCTTAGGGGGCAAGCCATGCGGCAAGCCGCCTGGGCTTGCTGGTCTGTGCAAAATTCCAAGCAGGCAGTTCCACAAGTTAGAAAACACATGAGGGTGGCGGGGAGGGGGGGGCACGCGGGGCCCACGAGCCACCTCCCTTTGGCCAATCAGCAGCTGCAGCGGGCACCTGTGGGGGTGCACTTTCTCCCCTGCACCGGGAGAGGAGGAAAACGAAAGCAGCGTCTCCTCAGCTGCAGTCAGACTCCTCGCGAGGCGTGGCATGGACCGGGTGCTCTTGCTGCAGGGTCGCTGAAGGCATTCTGACGGGAATTGCCATGCTGACAATTTGGCTGCTGCCGCCGCCGCTGCCATGCCCTTCAAAGCCTGCACACACACACCCCCCGCCATTAATGGGCCATTCTGCGAGCACGTGAGGGCCCTAAGCCATGGGTAGGTTGCAGCCCCTCAATATGGCCTACGGGGCTCCCTTCCCCACCCCAAGCAGCTGTGGCGGCTGCGCTGCTGAGTCCGCGCAGTGCCCGAGAGCCCTGACAGGACGTGGGGTGTTGCCGCGGGCGGCCGACTCCAAAGTTGAGGGCAGCCTGGCGGCGCAGGTGGTGGCCGCTCATGACGCTCCAGCTACACTTGCTCCAGGCGCTGGTTTAAGGTAGGCGGGGCGTGGGCGCGGGGACCCCTGAGGTGCAGGCAGGTGGGCTGTGTGTTTAGTGGGATGTGGGCCCCAGGCAGCAGGTTCTGTGACTGCTGCTGTTTTGTTCCTTCAGTTTTTCTTTGCTGTTATACTTCACAAATGAGGGAAATCATTAGGTACTTGTCTGTCACTGCCTGGCTTATTTCACTGAGCATAATACCCTCTATCTCCATCCATGTTGTTGCAATTGATAGGATTTGTTTATTTCTTATGGCTGAGTAGTATTCCATTGCGTAAGTGTACCAGCTCTCCTTTATCCATTCATCTACTGATGGACACTTAGGTTGCTTCCATATCTAGGCTATTGTAAACATGCCGCAATAAACATAGGGGTGCATCTGTCTTTTTCAAACTGGGCTGCTGCATTCTTAGGGTAAATTCCTAGAAGTGGAATTCCTGGGTCAAATGGTATTCCTATTTTGAGCATTCTGAGGAACCTCCATACTGCTTTCCACTATGGTTGAACTAGTTTACATTCCCACCAGCAGTGTAGGAGGGTTCCCCTTTCTCCACAACCTCGCCAACATTTGTTGTTGTTTGTCTTTTCAATGATGGCGATCCTTACTGGTGTGAGGTGATATCTCATTGTGGTTTTAATTTGCATTTCTCTGATGATTAGCGATGTAGAGCATCTTTTCATGTGCCTGTTAGCCTTCTGGGTTTCTTCTTTAGAGAACTGTCTATTCAGCTCCTCTGCCAATTTTTTAATTGGATTATTTGCTTTTTTTTTGTTGAGGCATGTGAGCTCTTTATATATTTTGGACGTCAATCCTTTATCGGATCTTTCATTTATGAATATGTTGTCCCATACTGTAGGATACCTTTTTGTTCTATTGATGGTGTCCTTTGCTGTACAGAAGCTTTTTAGCTTGATATAGTCCCACTTGTTCATTTTTGCCTTTGTTTCCCTTGCCCGGGGAGATATGTTCATGAAGAAGTCACTCATGTTTATGTCCATGAGATTTTTGCCTATGTTTTTTTCTACATGGTTTCATGACTTACATTCAGGTCTTTGATCCATTTGGAGTTTACTTTTGTGTATGGGGTTAGACAGTGATCCAGTTTCATTCTCTTACATGTAGCTGTCCAGTTTTGCCAGCACCATCTGTTGAAGAGACTGTCATTTCCCCATTGTATGTCCATGGCTCCGTTATCATATATTAATTGACCATATACGTTTGGGTTAATGTCTGGAGTCTCCATTCTCTTCCACTGGTCTGTGGCTCTGTTCTTGTACCAGTACCAAATTGTATTGATTACTGTGACTTTGTAGTAGAGCTTGGAGTTGGGGAGCGAGATCCCCCCCACTTTATTCTTCATTCTCAGGATTGCTTTGGCTATTCGGGGTCTTTGACGGTTCCATATGAATTTTTTAACTATTTGTTCCAGTTCATTGAAGAATGCTGTTGGTAATTTGATAGGGATTGCATTGGATCTGTATACTGCTTTGGGCAGGATGGCCATTTTGATGATATTAATTCTTCCTAGCCATTTATTGGTATCTTTAATTTCTCTAATGAGTGTCTTGTAATTTCATGGTATATGTCTTTCAATTCCTTGGTTAGGTTTATTCCTAGGTATTTTATTCTTTTAGATGCAATTGTGAATGGAATTGATTTCTTGATTTCTTTCTCCTAATTCATCATTATTGTATATGAATGCAAGATTTCTATGTGTTAATTTTGTCTCCTTCAACATTGCTGAATTCAAATATTAGATCTCATAGTTTTGTTGTGGATTCTTCTTGTTTTCTTATGTACCATATCGCATCATCTGCAAACAGTCAGAGTTTCAATTCTTTGTTACCAATCTGGATGCCTTTTATTTCTTTGTGTTGTCTGATTGCCGTGGCTAGGACCTCCAGAACTACGTGGACTAAAAGGAGGGAGATTGGGCATCCTTCTCTTATTCCCAATCTTAAAGGAAATGCTCTCAGCTTCTCTCTGTTAAGTATGATGTTGGCTGTGCCTTTGTCATATATGGACTTGATTATGTTGAGGTACTTGCCCTCATACCCATTTTGTTGGGAATTTTTATCACAAATGGATGTTGAATTTTGTTGAATAGTTTTTCAGCATCTATGGAGATGATCATGTGGTTTTTACCCTTTTTGTTGATGTGGTGGATGATGATGATAGGTTTTAAAATGTTGTACCATCCTTGCATTCCTGGAATAAATCCTGCTTTATCATTATGGATGATCTTTCTGATGTATTTTTGTATTTGGTTTGGAGTATTTTGTTGAGTAGTTTGCATCTATACTCATCAGGGATGTTGGACTGTGATTTTCCTTCTTTGTGGTGTCTTTGCCTGGTTTTGGCATTAAAGTGATGCTGGCCTCATAGAATGAGTGTAAGTCCCTCCTCTTCTACGTTTTGGAAAACTTTAAGGGGGATGGGTATTAGGTCTTCACTAAATGTTTGATAAAATTCAGCATTGAAGCCATGTGGTCCAGGGATTTTGTTCTTAGGTAGTTTGTTGATTACAAATTAAATTTCGTTGCTGGTAATTGGTCTGTTCAGATTTTCTGTTTCTCCCTGGGTCAGCCTTGCTAGGTTGTATTTTTATAGAAAGTTGTCCATTTCTTCTAGGGTATGCAGTTTGTCAGCATATCATTTTTCATAGTATTCTCTAATAATTTTTTTTTCCTGTGGCATCTGTAGTGATTTTTCATTTCTCATTTCTGATTTTGTTTATGCATGTAGACACTCTTTTTCTTGATAAGTCTGGCTAGGGGTTTATTTATTTTATTTTCTCAATGAACCAGCTCCTGCTTTCATTGATTTCTGTTGTTTTATTTTTCTCAGTTTTATTTTTTTCTGCTCAAATCTTTATTATGTCCCTCCTCCTTCTGACTTTGGGCCTCAGGTTTTCTTCTTTTCTAGTTTCATTAATTGTGAGTTTAGACTGTTCATATGGGATTGTTGTTGTCTCCTGAGGTAGGCCTGTATTGCAATATTCTTCCCTCTTAGCATGGCCTTTGCTGCATCCCACAGATATTGCAGTGTTGAATTATTGTTGTCATGTGTTTCCATAAATTGCGTGTTCTCAGTTTTTACTTGGTCATTGATCCATTGGTTTTTTAGGAGCATGTTGTTAAGCCTCCATGTGTTTGTGGGCTTTTTCATTTTCTTTGCATAATATACTTCTTGTTTCATACCTTTGTGGTCTGAGGAGCTGGTTGGTACAATTTCCATCTTTTTGAATTTACTGAGGCTTTTTTTGTGGCCTAGTATATGATCTATTCTTGAAAATGTTCCATGTGCACTTGAGAAGAATGTGTATCCTGCCATTTTGGGTGTAGAGTTCTGTAGATGTCTGTTAGGTCCATCTGTTCTAGGGTGTCGTTCAGGGCTTCTGTGTCCTTCCTTATTTTCTGTCTGGTTGATCTGTCCTTTGAGTGGTGTGTTGAAGTCTCCTAAAATGAACGCATTGCATTCTATTTCCCCCTTTAATTCTGTTAGTTCTTGTTTCACATATGTTGGTGCTCCCTCCTGTGTTGGATGCATGGATATTTATAATGGTTATATCCACTCTTTGGACTGACCCCTTTATCATTATATCCTGTCCTTCCTTGTCTCTTGTTACTTTCTTTGTTTTGAAGTCTATTTTGTCTGATACAGGTACTGCAACACCTGTGTTTTTCTCCCTATTGTTTGCATGAAATATCTTTTTCCATCCCTTCACTTTGGGTCTTTGTATGTCTTTGGGTTTGAAGTGAGTCTCTTGTAGGCAGCATATAGATGGGTCTTGCTTTTTTAGCCACTGTGCAATTCTGTCTTTTGGTTGTTGCATTCAGTCCATTTAGATTTAGGGTAATTATTGATAGATATATACTTACTGCCAATGCCAGGCTTTGGATATGTGGTTACCAAAGGTTTAAGGGCAGGAGGGCCTGCCGCATGTCCTTAGGGGGCAAGCCATGCGGCAAGCCGCCTGGGCTTGCTGGTCTGTGCAAAATTCCAAGCAGGCAGTTCGACAAGTTAGAAAACACATGAGGGTGGCGGGGAGGGGGGGGGCACGCGGGGCCCACGAGCCACCTCCCTTTGGCCAATCAGCAGCTGCAGTGGGCACCTGTGGGGGTGCACTTTCTCCCCTGCACCGGGAGAGGAGGAAAACGAAAGCAGCGTCTCCTCAGCTGCAGTCAGACTCCTCGCGAGGCGTGGCATGGACCGGGTGCTCTTGCTGCAGGGTCGCTGAAGGCATTCTGACGGGAATTGCCATGCTGACAATTTGGCTGCTGCCGCCGCCGCTGCCATGCCCTTCAAAGCCTGCACACACACACCCCCCGCCATTAATGGGCCATTCTGCGAGCACGTGAGGGCCCTAAGCCATGGGTAGGTTGCAGCCCCTCAATATGGCCTACGGGGCTCCCTTCCCCACCCCAAGCAGCTGTGGCGGCTGCGCTGCTGAGTCCGCGCAGTGCCCGAGAGCCCTGACAGGACGTGGGGTGTTGCCGCGGGCGGCCGACTCCAAAGTTGAGGGCAGCCTGGCGGCGCAGGTGGTGGCCGCTCATGACGCTCCAGCTACACTTGCTCCAGGCGCTGGTTTAAGGTAGGCGGGGCGTGGGCGCGGGGACCCCTGAGGTGCAGGCAGGTGGGCTGTGTGTTTAGTGGGATGTGGGCCCCAGGCAGCAGGTTCTGTGACTGCTGCTGTTTTGTTCCTTCAGTTTTTCTTTGCTGTTATACTTCACAAATGAGGGAAATCATTAGGTACTTGTCTGTCACTGCCTGGCTTATTTCACTGAGCATAATACCCTCTATCTCCATCCATGTTGTTGCAATTGATAGGATTTGTTTATTTCTTATGGCTGAGTAGTATTCCATTGCGTAAGTGTACCAGCTCTCCTTTATCCATTCATCTACTGATGGACACTTAGGTTGCTTCCATATCTAGGCTATTGTAAACATGCCGCAATAAACATAGGGGTGCATCTGTCTTTTTCAAACTGGGCTGCTGCATTCTTAGGGTAAATTCCTAGAAGTGGAATTCCTGGGTCAAATGGTATTCCTATTTTGAGCATTCTGAGGAACCTCCATACTGCTTTCCACAATGGTTGAACTAGTTTACATTCCCACCAGCAGTGTAGGAGGGTTCCCCTTTCTCCACAACCTCGCCAACATTTGTTGTTGTTTGTCTTTTCAATGATGGCGATCCTTACTGGTGTGAGGTGATATCTCATTGTGGTTTTAATTTGCATTTCTCTGATGATTAGCGATGTAGAGCATCTTTTCATGTGCCTGTTAGCCTTCTGGGTTTCTTCTTTAGAGAACTGTCTATTCAGCTCCTCTGCCAATTTTTTAATTGGATTATTTGGTTTTTTTTTGTTGAGGCATGTGAGCTCTTTATATATTTTGGACGTCAATCCTTTATCGGATCTTTCATTTATGAATATGTTGTCCCATACTGTGGGATACCTTTTTGTTCTATTGATGGTGTCCTTTGCTGTACAGAAGCTTTTTAGCTTGATATAGTCCCACTTGTTCATTTTTGCCTTTGTTTCCCTTGCCCGGGGAGATATGTTCATGAAGAAGTCACTCATGTTTATGTCCATGAGATTTTTGCCTATGTTTTTTTCTACATGGTTTCATGACTTACATTCAGGTCTTTGATCCATTTGGAGTTTACTTTTGTGTATGGGGTTAGACAGTGATCCAGTTTCATTCTCTTACATGTAGCTGTCCAGTTTTGCCAGCACCATCTGTTGAAGAGACTGTCATTTCCCCATTGTATGTCCATGGCTCCGTTATCATATATTAATTGACCATATACGTTTGGGTTAATGTCTGGAGTCTCCATTCTCTTCCACTGGTCTGTGGCTCTGTTCTTGTACCAGTACCAAATTGTATTGATTACTGTGACTTTGTAGTAGAGCTTGGAGTTGGGGAGCGAGATCCCCCCCACTTTATTCTTCATTCTCAGGATTGCTTTGGCTATTCGGGGTCTTTGACGGTTCCATATGAATTTTTTAACTATTTGTTCCAGTTCATTGAAGAATGCTGTTGGTAATTTGATAGGGATTGCATTGGATCTGTATACTGCTTTGGGCAGGATGGCCATTTTGATGATATTAATTCTTCCTAGCCATTTATTGGTATCTTTAATTTCTCTAATGAGTGTCTTGTAATTTCATGGTATATGTCTTTCAATTCCTTGGTTAGGTTTATTCCTAGGTATTTTATTCTTTTAGATGCAATTGTGAATGGAATTGATTTCTTGATTTCTTTCTCCTAATTCATCATTATTGTATATGAATGCAAGATTTCTATGTGTTAATTTTGTCTCCTTCAACATTGCTGAATTCAGATATTAGATCTCATAGTTTTGTTGTGGATTCTTCTTGTTTTCTTATGTACCATATCGCAGCATCTGCAAACAGTCAGAGTTTCAATTCTTCGTTACCAATCTGGATGCCTTTTATTTCTTTGTGTTGTCTGATTGCCGTGGCTAGGACCTCCAGAACTACGTGGACTAAAAGGAGGGAGATTGGGCATCCTTCTCTTATTCCCAATCTTAAAGGAAATGCTCTCAGCTTCTCTCTGTTAAGTATGATGTTGGCTGTGCCTTTGTCATATATGGACTTGATTATGTTGAGGTACTTGCCCTCATACCCATTTTGTTGGGAATTTTTATCACAAATGGATGTTGAATTTTGTTGAATAGTTTTTCAGCATCTATGGAGATGATCATGTGGTTTTTACCCTTTTTGTTGATGTGGTGGATGATGATGATAGGTTTTAAAATGTTGTACCATCCTTGCATTCCTGGAATAAATCCTGCTTTATCATTATGGATGATCTTTCTGATGTATTTTTGTATTTGGTTTGGAGTATTTTGTTGAGTAGTTTGCATCTATACTCATCAGGGATGTTGGACTGTGATTTTCCTTCTTTGTGGTGTCTTTGCCTGGTTTTGGCATTAAAGTGATGCTGGCCTCATAGAATGAGTGTAAGTCCCTCCTCTTCTACGTTTTGGAAAACTTTAAGGGGGATGGGTATTAGGTCTTCACTAAATGTTTGATAAAATTCAGCATTGAAGCCATGTGGTCCAGGGATTTTGTTCTTAGGTAGTTTGTTGATTACAAATTAAATTTCGTTGCTGGTAATTGGTCTGTTCAGATTTTCTGTTTCTCCCTGGGTCAGCCTTGCTAGGTTGTATTTTTATAGAAAGTTGTCCATTTCTTCTAGGGTATGCAGTTTGTCAGCATATCATTTTTCATAGTATTCTCTAATAATTTTTTTTTCCTGTGGCATCTGTAGTGATTTTTCATTTCTCATTTCTGATTTTGTTTATGCATGTAGACACTCTTTTTCTTGATAAGTCTGGCTAGGGGTTTATTTATTTTATTTTCTCAATGAACCAGCTCCTGCTTTCATTGATTTCTGTTGTTTTATTTTTCTCAGTTTTATTTTTTTCTGCTCAAATCTTTATTATGTCCCTCCTCCTTCTGACTTTGGGCCTCAGGTTTTCTTCTTTTCTAGTTTCATTAATTGTGAGTTTAGACTGTTCATATGGGATTGTTGTTGTCTCCTGAGGTAGGCCTGTATTGCAATATTCTTCCCTCTTAGCATGGCCTTTGCTGCATCCCACAGATATTGCAGTGTTGAATTATTGTTGTCATGTGTTTCCATAAATTGCGTGTTCTCAGTTTTTACTTGGTCATTGATCCATTGGTTTTTTAGGAGCATGTTGTTAAGCCTCCATGTGTTTGTGGGCTTTTTCATTTTCTTTGCATAATATACTTCTTGTTTCATACCTTTGTGGTCTGAGGAGCTGGTTGGTACAATTTCCATCTTTTTGAATTTACTGAGGCTTTTTTTGTGGCCTAGTATATGATCTATTCTTGAAAATGTTCCATGTGCACTTGAGAAGAATGTGTATCCTGCCATTTTGGGTGTAGAGTTCTGTAGATGTCTGTTAGGTCCATCTGTTCTAGGGTGTCGTTCAGGGCTTCTGTGTCCTTCCTTATTTTCTGTCTGGTTGATCTGTCCTTTGAGTGGTGTGTTGAAGTCTCCTAAAATGAACGCATTGCATTCTATTTCCCCCTTTAATTCTGTTAGTTCTTGTTTCACATATGTTGGTGCTCCCTCCTGTGTTGGATGCATGGATATTTATAATGGTTATATCCACTCTTTGGACTGACCCCTTTATCATTATATCCTGTCCTTCCTTGTCTCTTGTTACTTTCTTTGTTTTGAAGTCTATTTTGTCTGATACAGGTACTGCAACACCTGTGTTTTTCTCCCTATTGTTTGCATGAAATATCTTTTTCCATCCCTTCACTTTGGGTCTTTGTATGTCTTTGGGTTTGAAGTGAGTCTCTTGTAGGCAGCATATAGATGGGTCTTGCTTTTTTAGCCACTGTGCAATTCTGTCTTTTGGTTGTTGCATTCAGTCCATTTAGATTTAGGGTAATTATTGATAGATATATACTTACTGCCAATGCCAGGCTTTGGATATGTGGTTACCAAAGGTTTAAGGGCAGGAGGGCCTGCCGCATGTCCTTAGGGGGCAAGCCATGCGGCAAGCCGCCTGGGCTTGCTGGTCTGTGCAAAATTCCAAGCAGGCAGTTCGACAAGTTAGAAAACACATGAGGGTGGCGGGGAGGGGGGGGCACGCGGGGCCCACGAGCCACCTCCCTTTGGCCAATCAGCAGCTGCAGCGGGCACCTGTGGGGGTGCACTTTCTCCCCTGCACCGGGAGAGGAGGAAAACGAAAGCAGCGTCTCCTCAGCTGCAGTCAGACTCCTCGCGAGGCGTGGCATGGACCGGGTGCTCTTGCTGCAGGGTCGCTGAAGGCATTCTGACGGGAATTGCCATGCTGACAATTTGGCTGCTGCCGCCGCCGCTGCCATGCCCTTCAAAGCCTGCACACACACACCCCCCGCCATTAATGGGCCATTCTGCGAGCACGTGAGGGCCCTAAGCCATGGGTAGGTTGCAGCCCCTCAATATGGCCTACGGGGCTCCCTTCCCCACCCCAAGCAGCTGTGGCAGCTGCGCTGCTGAGTCCGCGCAGTGCCCGAGAGCCCTGACAGGACGTGGGGTGTTGCCGCGGGCGGCCGACTCCAAAGTTGAGGGCAGCCTGGCGGCGCAGGTGGTGGCCGCTCATGACGCTCCAGCTACACTTGCTCCAGGCGCTGGTTTAAGGTAGGCGGGGCGTGGGCGCGGGGACCCCTGAGGTGCAGGCAGGTGGGCTGTGTGTTTAGTGGGATGTGGGCCCCAGGCAGCAGGTTCTGTGACTGCTGCTGTTTTGTTCCTTCAGTTTTTCTTTGCTGTTATACTTCACAAATGAGGGAAATCATTAGGTACTTGTCTGTCACTGCCTGGCTTATTTCACTGAGCATAATACCCTCTATCTCCATCCATGTTGTTGCAATTGATAGGATTTGTTTATTTCTTATGGCTGAGTAGTATTCCATTGCGTAAGTGTACCAGCTCTCCTTTATCCATTCATCTACTGATGGACACTTAGGTTGCTTCCATATCTAGGCTATTGTAAACATGCCGCAATAAACATAGGGGTGCATCTGTCTTTTTCAAACTGGGCTGCTGCATTCTTAGGGTAAATTCCTAGAAGTGGAATTCCTGGGTCAAATGGTATTCCTATTTTGAGCATTCTGAGGAACCTCCATACTGCTTTCCACAATGGTTGAACTAGTTTACATTCCCACCAGCAGTGTAGGAGGGTTCCCCTTTCTCCACAACCTCGCCAACATTTGTTGTTGTTTGTCTTTTCAATGATGGCGATCCTTACTGGTGTGAGGTGATATCTCATTGTGGTTTTAATTTGCATTTCTCTGATGATTAGCGATGTAGAGCCTCTTTTCATGTGCCTGTTAGCCTTCTGGGTTTCTTCTTTAGAGAACTGTCTATTCAGCTCCTCTGCCAATTTTTTAATTGGATTATTTGGTTTTTTTTTGTTGAGGCATGTGAGCTCTTTATATATTTTGGACGTCAATCCTTTATCGGATCTTTCATTTATGAATATGTTGTCCCATACTGTAGGATACCTTTTTGTTCTATTGATGGTGTCCTTTGCTGTACAGAAGCTTTTTAGCTTGATATAGTCCCACTTGTTCATTTTTGCCTTTGTTTCCCTTGCCCGGGGAGATATGTTCATGAAGAAGTCACTCATGTTTATGTCCATGAGATTTTTGCCTATGTTTTTTTCTACATGGTTTCATGACTTACATTCAGGTCTTTGATCCATTTGGAGTTTACTTTTGTGTATGGGGTTAGACAGTGATCCAGTTTCATTCTCTTACATGTAGCTGTCCAGTTTTGCCAGCACCATCTGTTGAAGAGACTGTCATTTCCCCATTGTATGTCCATGGCTCCGTTATCATATATTAATTGACCATATACGTTTGGGTTAATGTCTGGAGTCTCCATTCTCTTCCACTGGTCTGTGGCTCTGTTCTTGTACCAGTACCAAATTGTATTGATTACTGTGACTTTGTAGTAGAGCTTGGAGTTGGGGAGCGAGATCCCCCCCACTTTATTCTTCATTCTCAGGATTGCTTTGGCTATTCGGGGTCTTTGACGGTTCCATATGAATTTTTTAACTATTTGTTCCAGTTCATTGAAGAATGCTGTTGGTAATTTGATAGGGATTGCATTGGATCTGTATACTGCTTTGGGCAGGATGGCCATTTTGATGATATTAATTCTTCCTAGCCATTTATTGGTATCTTTAATTTCTCTAATGAGTGTCTTGTAATTTCATGGTATATGTCTTTCAATTCCTTGGTTAGGTTTATTCCTAGGTATTTTATTCTTTTAGATGCAATTGTGAATGGAATTGATTTCTTGATTTCTTTCTCCTAATTCATCATTATTGTATATGAATGCAAGATTTCTATGTGTTAATTTTGTCTCCTTCAACATTGCTGAATTCAAATATTAGATCTCATAGTTTTGTTGTGGATTCTTCTTGTTTTCTTATGTACCATATCGCATCATCTGCAAACAGTCAGAGTTTCAATTCTTCGTTACCAATCTGGATGCCTTTTATTTCTTTGTGTTGTCTGATTGCCGTGGCTAGGACCTCCAGAACTACGTGGACTAAAAGGAGGGAGATTGGGCATCCTTCTCTTATTCCCAATCTTAAAGGAAATGCTCTCAGCTTCTCTCTGTTAAGTATGATGTTGGCTGTGCCTTTGTCATATATGGACTTGATTATGTTGAGGTACTTGCCCTCATACCCATTTTGTTGGGAATTTTTATCACAAATGGATGTTGAATTTTGTTGAATAGTTTTTCAGCATCTATGGAGATGATCATGTGGTTTTTACCCTTTTTGTTGATGTGGTGGATGATGATGATAGGTTTTAAAATGTTGTACCATCCTTGCATTCCTGGAATAAATCCTGCTTTATCATTATGGATGATCTTTCTGATGTATTTTTGTATTTGGTTTGGAGTATTTTGTTGAGTAGTTTGCATCTATACTCATCAGGGATGTTGGACTGTGATTTTCCTTCTTTGTGGTGTCTTTGCCTGGTTTTGGCATTAAAGTGATGCTGGCCTCATAGAATGAGTGTAAGTCCCTCCTCTTCTACGTTTTGGAAAACTTTAAGGGGGATGGGTATTAGGTCTTCACTAAATGTTTGATAAAATTCAGCATTGAAGCCATGTGGTCCAGGGATTTTGTTCTTAGGTAGTTTGTTGATTACAAATTAAATTTCGTTGCTGGTAATTGGTCTGTTCAGATTTTCTGTTTCTCCCTGGGTCAGCCTTGCTAGGTTGTATTTTTATAGAAAGTTGTCCATTTCTTCTAGGGTATGCAGTTTGTCAGCATATCATTTTTCATAGTATTCTCTAATAATTTTTTTTCCTGTGGCATCTGTAGTGATTTTTCATTTCTCATTTCTGATTTTGTTTATGCATGTAGACACTCTTTTTCTTGATAAGTCTGGCTAGGGGTTTATTTATTTTATTTTCTCAATGAACCAGCTCCTGCTTTCATTGATTTCTGTTGTTTTATTTTTCTCAGTTTTATTTTTTTCTGCTCAAATCTTTATTATGTCCCTCCTCCTTCTGACTTTGGGCCTCAGGTTTTCTTCTTTTCTAGTTTCATTAATTGTGAGTTTAGACTGTTCATATGGGATTGTTGTTGTCTCCTGAGGTAGGCCTGTATTGCAATATTCTTCCCTCTTAGCATGGCCTTTGCTGCATCCCACAGATATTGCAGTGTTGAATTATTGTTGTCATGTGTTTCCATAAATTGCGTGTTCTCAGTTTTTACTTGGTCATTGATCCATTGGTTTTTTAGGAGCATGTTGTTAAGCCTCCATGTGTTTGTGGGCTTTTTCATTTTCTTTGCATAATATACTTCTTGTTTCATACCTTTGTGGTCTGAGGAGCTGGTTGGTACAATTTCCATCTTTTTGAATTTACTGAGGCTTTTTTTGTGGCCTAGTATATGATCTATTCTTGAAAATGTTCCATGTGCACTTGAGAAGAATGTGTATCCTGCCATTTTGGGTGTAGAGTTCTGTAGATGTCTGTTAGGTCCATCTGTTCTAGGGTGTCGTTCAGGGCTTCTGTGTCCTTCCTTATTTTCTGTCTGGTTGATCTGTCCTTTGAGTGGTATGTTGAAGTCTCCTAAAATGAACGCATTGCATTCTATTTCCCCCTTTAATTCTGTTAGTTCTTGTTTCACATATGTTGGTGCTCCCTCCTGTGTTGGATGCATGGATATTTATAATGGTTATATCCACTCTTTGGACTGACCCCTTTATCATTATATCCTGTCCTTCCTTGTCTCTTGTTACTTTCTTTGTTTTGAAGTCTATTTTGTCTGATACAGGTACTGCAACACCTGTGTTTTTCTCCCTATTGTTTGCATGAAATATCTTTTTCCATCCCTTCACTTTGGGTCTTTGTATGTCTTTGGGTTTGAAGTGAGTCTCTTGTAGGCAGCATATAGATGGGTCTTGCTTTTTTAGCCACTGTGCAATTCTGTCTTTTGGTTGTTGCATTCAGTCCATTTAGATTTAGGGTAATTATTGATAGATATATACTTACTGCCAATGCCAGGCTTTGGATATGTGGTTACCAAAGGTTTAAGGGCAGGAGGGCCTGCCGCATGTCCTTAGGGGGCAAGCCATGCGGCAAGCCGCCTGGGCTTGCTGGTCTGTGCAAAATTCCAAGCAGGCAGTTCGACAAGTTAGAAAACACATGAGGGTGGCGGGGAGGGGGGGGCACGCGGGGCCCACGAGCCACCTCCCTTTGGCCAATCAGCAGCTGCAGCGGGCACCTGTGGGGGTGCACTTTCTCCCCTGCACCGGGAGAGGAGGAAAACGAAAGCAGCGTCTCCTCAGCTGCAGTCAGACTCCTCGCGAGGCGTGGCATGGACCGGGTGCTCTTGCTGCAGGGTCGCTGAAGGCATTCTGACGGGAATTGCCATGCTGACAATTTGGCTGCTGCCGCCGCCGCTGCCATGCCCTTCAAAGCCTGCACACACACACCCCCCGCCATTAATGGGCCATTCTGCGAGCACGTGAGGGCCCTAAGCCATGGGTAGGTTGCAGCCCCTCAATATGGCCTACGGGGCTCCCTTCCCCACCCCAAGCAGCTGTGGCGGCTGCGCTGCTGAGTCCGCGCAGTGCCCGAGAGCCCTGACAGGACGTGGGGTGTTGCCGCGGGCGGCCGACTCCAAAGTTGAGGGCAGCCTGGCGGCGCAGGTGGTGGCCGCTCATGACGCTCCAGCTACACTTGCTCCAGGCGCTGGTTTAAGGTAGGCGGGGCGTGGGCGCGGGGACCCCTGAGGTGCAGGCAGGTGGGCTGTGTGTTTAGTGGGATGTGGGCCCCAGGCAGCAGGTTCTGTGACTGCTGCTGTTTTGTTCCTTCAGTTTTTCTTTGCTGTTATACTTCACAAATGAGGGAAATCATTAGGTACTTGTCTGTCACTGCCTGGCTTATTTCACTGAGCATAATACCCTCTATCTCCATCCATGTTGTTGCAATTGATAGGATTTGTTTATTTCTTATGGCTGAGTAGTATTCCATTGCGTAAGTGTACCAGCTCTCCTTTATCCATTCATCTACTGATGGACACTTAGGTTGCTTCCATATCTAGGCTATTGTAAACATGCCGCAATAAACATAGGGGTGCATCTGTCTTTTTCAAACTGGGCTGCTGCATTCTTAGGGTAAATTCCTAGAAGTGGAATTCCTGGGTCAAATGGTATTCCTATTTTGAGCATTCTGAGGAACCTCCATACTGCTTTCCACAATGGTTGAACTAGTTTACATTCCCACCAGCAGTGTAGGAGGGTTCCCCTTTCTCCACAACCTCGCCAACATTTGTTGTTGTTTGTCTTTTCAATGATGGCGATCCTTACTGGTGTGAGGTGATATCTCATTGTGGTTTTAATTTGCATTTCTCTGATGATTAGCGATGTAGAGCATCTTTTCATGTGCCTGTTAGCCTTCTGGGTTTCTTCTTTAGAGAACTGTCTATTCAGCTCCTCTGCCAATTTTTTAATTGGATTATTTGCTTTTTTTTTGTTGAGGCATGTGAGCTCTTTATATATTTTGGACGTCAATCCTTTATCGGATCTTTCATTTATGAATATGTTGTCCCATACTGTAGGATACCTTTTTGTTCTATTGATGGTGTCCTTTGCTGTACAGAAGCTTTTTAGCTTGATATAGTCCCACTTGTTCATTTTTGCCTTTGTTTCCCTTGCCCGGGGAGATATGTTCATGAAGAAGTCACTCATGTTTATGTCCATGAGATTTTTGCCTATGTTTTTTTCTACATGGTTTCATGACTTACATTCAGGTCTTTGATCCATTTGGAGTTTACTTTTGTGTATGGGGTTAGACAGTGATCCAGTTTCATTCTCTTACATGTAGCTGTCCAGTTTTGCCAGCACCATCTGTTGAAGAGACTGTCATTTCCCCATTGTATGTCCATGGCTCCGTTATCATATATTAATTGACCATATACGTTTGGGTTAATGTCTGGAGTCTCCATTCTCTTCCACTGGTCTGTGGCTCTGTTCTTGTACCAGTACCAAATTGTATTGATTACTGTGACTTTGTAGTAGAGCTTGGAGTTGGGGAGCGAGATCCCCCCCACTTTATTCTTCATTCTCAGGATTGCTTTGGCTATTCGGGGTCTTTGACGGTTCCATATGAATTTTTTAACTATTTGTTCCAGTTCATTGAAGAATGCTGTTGGTAATTTGATAGGGATTGCATTGGATCTGTATACTGCTTTGGGCAGGATGGCCATTTTGATGATATTAATTCTTCCTAGCCATTTATTGGTATCTTTAATTTCTCTAATGAGTGTCTTGTAATTTCATGGTATATGTCTTTCAATTCCTTGGTTAGGTTTATTCCTAGGTATTTTATTCTTTTAGATGCAATTGTGAATGGAATTGATTTCTTGATTTCTTTCTCCTAATTCATCATTATTGTATATGAATGCAAGATTTCTATGTGTTAATTTTGTCTCCTTCAACATTGCTGAATTCAAATATTAGATCTCATAGTTTTGTTGTGGATTCTTCTTGTTTTCTTATGTACCATATCGCATCATCTGCAAACAGTCAGAGTTTCAATTCTTTGTTACCAATCTGGATGCCTTTTATTTCTTTGTGTTGTCTGATTGCCGTGGCTAGGACCTCCAGAACTACGTGGACTAAAAGGAGGGAGATTGGGCATCCTTCTCTTATTCCCAATCTTAAAGGAAATGCTCTCAGCTTCTCTCTGTTAAGTATGATGTTGGCTATGCCTTTGTCATATATGGACTTGATTATGTTGAGGTACTTGCCCTCATACCCATTTTGTTGGGAATTTTTATCACAAATGGATGTTGAATTTTGTTGAATAGTTTTTCAGCATCTATGGAGATGATCATGTGGTTTTTACCCTTTTTGTTGATGTGGTGGATGATGATGATAGGTTTTAAAATGTTGTACCATCCTTGCATTCCTGGAATAAATCCTGCTTTATCATTATGGATGATCTTTCTGATGTATTTTTGTATTTGGTTTGGAGTATTTTGTTGAGTAGTTTGCATCTGTACTCATCAGGGATGTTGGACTGTGATTTTCCTTCTTTGTGGTGTCTTTGCCTGGTTTTGGCATTAAAGTGATGCTGGCCTCATAGAATGAGTGTAAGTCCCTCCTCTTCTACGTTTTGGAAAACTTTAAGGGGGATGGGTATTAGGTCTTCACTAAATGTTTGATAAAATTCAGCATTGAAGCCATGTGGTCCAGGGATTTTGTTCTTAGGTAGTTTGTTGATTACAAATTAAATTTCGTTGCTGGTAATTGGTCTGTTCAGATTTTCTGTTTCTCCCTGGGTCAGCCTTGCTAGGTTGTATTTTTATAGAAAGTTGTCCATTTCTTCTAGGGTATGCAGTTTGTCAGCATATCATTTTTCATAGTATTCTCTAATAATTTTTTTTCCTGTGGCATCTGTAGTGATTTTTCATTTCTCATTTCTGATTTTGTTTATGCATGTAGACACTCTTTTTCTTGATAAGTCTGGCTAGGGGTTTATTTATTTTATTTTCTCAATGAACCAGCTCCTGCTTTCATTGATTTCTGTTGTTTTATTTTTCTCAGTTTTATTTTTTTCTGCTCAAATCTTTATTATGTCCCTCCTCCTTCTGACTTTGGGCCTCAGGTTTTCTTCTTTTCTAGTTTCATTAATTGTGAGTTTAGACTGTTCATATGGGATTGTTGTTGTCTCCTGAGGTAGGCCTGTATTGCAATATTCTTCCCTCTTAGCATGGCCTTTGCTGCATCCCACAGATATTGCAGTGTTGAATTATTGTTGTCATGTGTTTCCATAAATTGCGTGTTCTCAGTTTTTACTTGGTCATTGATCCATTGGTTTTTTAGGAGCATGTTGTTAAGCCTCCATGTGTTTGTGGGCTTTTTCATTTTCTTTGCATAATATACTTCTTGTTTCATACCTTTGTGGTCTGAGGAGCTGGTTGGTACAATTTCCATCTTTTTGAATTTACTGAGGCTTTTTTTGTGGCCTAGTATATGATCTATTCTTGAAAATGTTCCATGTGCACTTGAGAAGAATGTGTATCCTGCCATTTTGGGTGTAGAGTTCTGTAGATGTCTGTTAGGTCCATCTGTTCTAGGGTGTCGTTCAGGGCTTCTGTGTCCTTCCTTATTTTCTGTCTGGTTGATCTGTCCTTTGAGTGGTGTGTTGAAGTCTCCTAAAATGAACGCATTGCATTCTATTTCCCCCTTTAATTCTGTTAGTTCTTGTTTCACATATGTTGGTGCTCCCTCCTGTGTTGGATGCATGGATATTTATAATGGTTATATCCACTCTTTGGACTGACCCCTTTATCATTATATCCTGTCCTTCCTTGTCTCTTGTTACTTTCTTTGTTTTGAAGTCTATTTTGTCTGATACAGGTACTGCAACACCTGTGTTTTTCTCCCTATTGTTTGCATGAAATATCTTTTTCCATCCCTTCACTTTGGGTCTTTGTATGTCTTTGGGTTTGAAGTGAGTCTCTTGTAGGCAGCATATAGATGGGTCTTGCTTTTTTAGCCACTGTGCAATTCTGTCTTTTGGTTGTTGCATTCAGTCCATTTAGATTTAGGGTAATTATTGATAGATATATACTTACTGCCAATGCCAGGCTTTGGATATGTGGTTACCAAAGGTTTAAGGGCAGGAGGGCCTGCCGCATGTCCTTAGGGGGCAAGCCATGCGGCAAGCCGCCTGGGCTTGCTGGTCTGTGCAAAATTCCAAGCAGGCAGTTCGACAAGTTAGAAAACACATGAGAGTGGCGGGGAGGGGGGGGCACGCGGGGCCCACGAGCCACCTCCCTTTGGCCAATCAGCAGCTGCAGCGGGCACCTGTGGGGGTGCACTTTCTCCCCTGCACCGGGAGAGGAGGAAAACGAAAGCAGCGTCTCCTCAGCTGCAGTCAGACTCCTCGCGAGGCGTGGCATGGACCGGGTGCTCTTGCTGCAGGGTCGCTGAAGGCATTCTGACGGGAATTGCCATGCTGACAATTTGGCTGCTGCCGCCGCCGCTGCCATGCCCTTCAAAGCCTGCACACACACACCCCCCGCCATTAATGGGCCATTCTGCGAGCACGTGAGGGCCCTAAGCCATGGGTAGGTTGCAGCCCCTCAATATGGCCTACGGGGCTCCCTTCCCCACCCCAAGCAGCTGTGGCGGCTGCGCTGCTGAGTCCGCGCAGTGCCCGAGAGCCCTGACAGGACGTGGGGTGTTGCCGCGGGCGGCCGACTCCAAAGTTGAGGGCAGCCTGGCGGCGCAGGTGGTGGCCGCTCATGACGCTCCAGCTACACTTGCTCCAGGCGCTGGTTTAAGGTAGGCGGGGCGTGGGCGCGGGGACCCCTGAGGTGCAGGCAGGTGGGCTGTGTGTTTAGTGGGATGTGGGCCCCAGGCAGCAGGTTCTGTGACTGCTGCTGTTTTGTTCCTTCAGTTTTTCTTTGCTGTTATACTTCACAAATGAGGGAAATCATTAGGTACTTGTCTGTCACTGCCTGGCTTATTTCACTGAGCATAATACCCTCTATCTCCATCCATGTTGTTGCAATTGATAGGATTTGTTTATTTCTTATGGCTGAGTAGTATTCCATTGCGTAAGTGTACCAGCTCTCCTTTATCCATTCATCTACTGATGGACACTTAGGTTGCTTCCATATCTAGGCTATTGTAAACATGCCGCAATAAACATAGGGGTGCATCTGTCTTTTTCAAACTGGGCTGCTGCATTCTTAGGGTAAATTCCTAGAAGTGGAATTCCTGGGTCAAATGGTATTCCTATTTTGAGCATTCTGAGGAACCTCCATACTGCTTTCCACAATGGTTGAACTAGTTTACATTCCCACCAGCAGTGTAGGAGGGTTCCCCTTTCTCCACAACCTCGCCAACATTTGTTGTTGTTTGTCTTTTCAATGATGGCGATCCTTACTGGTGTGAGGTGATATCTCATTGTGGTTTTAATTTGCATTTCTCTGATGATTAGCGATGTAGAGCATCTTTTCATGTGCCTGTTAGCCTTCTGGGTTTCTTCTTTAGAGAACTGTCTATTCAGCTCCTCTGCCAATTTTTTAATTGGATTATTTGCTTTTTTTTTGTTGAGGCATGTGAGCTCTTTATATATTTTGGACGTCAATCCTTTATCGGATCTTTCATTTATGAATATGTTGTCCCATACTGTAGGATACCTTTTTGTTCTATTGATGGTGTCCTTTGCTGTACAGAAGCTTTTTAGCTTGATATAGTCCCACTTGTTCATTTTTGCCTTTGTTTCCCTTGCCCGGGGAGATATGTTCATGAAGAAGTCACTCATGTTTATGTCCATGAGATTTTTGCCTATGTTTTTTTCTACATGGTTTCATGACTTACATTCAGGTCTTTGATCCATTTGGAGTTTACTTTTGTGTATGGGGTTAGACAGTGATCCAGTTTCATTCTCTTACATGTAGCTGTCCAGTTTTGCCAGCACCATCTGTTGAAGAGACTGTCATTTCCCCATTGTATGTCCATGGCTCCGTTATCATATATTAATTGACCATATACGTTTGGGTTAATGTCTGGAGTCTCCATTCTCTTCCACTGGTCTGTGGCTCTGTTCTTGTACCAGTACCAAATTGTATTGATTACTGTGACTTTGTAGTAGAGCTTGGAGTTGGGGAGCGAGATCCCCCCCACTTTATTCTTCATTCTCAGGATTGCTTTGGCTATTCGGGGTCTTTGACGGTTCCATATGAATTTTTTAACTATTTGTTCCAGTTCATTGAAGAATGCTGTTGGTAATTTGATAGGGATTGCATTGGATCTGTATACTGCTTTGGGCAGGATGGCCATTTTGATGATATTAATTCTTCCTAGCCATTTATTGGTATCTTTAATTTCTCTAATGAGTGTCTTGTAATTTCATGGTATATGTCTTTCAATTCCTTGGTTAGGTTTATTCCTAGGTATTTTATTCTTTTAGATGCAATTGTGAATGGAATTGATTTCTTGATTTCTTTCTCCTAATTCATCATTATTGTATATGAATGCAAGATTTCTATGTGTTAATTTTGTCTCCTTCAACATTGCTGAATTCAAATATTAGATCTCATAGTTTTGTTGTGGATTCTTCTTGTTTTCCTATGTACCATATCGCATCATCTGCAAACAGTCAGAGTTTCAATTCTTTGTTACCAATCTGGATGCCTTTTATTTCTTTGTGTTGTCTGATTGCCGTGGCTAGGACCTCCAGAACTACGTGGACTAAAAGGAGGGAGATTGGGCATCCTTCTCTTATTCCCAATCTTAAAGGAAATGCTCTCAGCTTCTCTCTGTTAAGTATGATGTTGGCTATGCCTTTGTCATATATGGACTTGATTATGTTGAGGTACTTGCCCTCATACCCATTTTGTTGGGAATTTTTATCACAAATGGATGTTGAATTTTGTTGAATAGTTTTTCAGCATCTATGGAGATGATCATGTGGTTTTTACCCTTTTTGTTGATGTGGTGGATGATGATGATAGGTTTTAAAATGTTGTACCATCCTTGCATTCCTGGAATAAATCCTGCTTTATCATTATGGATGATCTTTCTGATGTATTTTTGTATTTGGTTTGGAGTATTTTGTTGAGTAGTTTGCATCTGTACTCATCAGGGATGTTGGACTGTGATTTTCCTTCTTTGTGGTGTCTTTGCCTGGTTTTGGCATTAAAGTGATGCTGGCCTCATAGAATGAGTGTAAGTCCCTCCTCTTCTACGTTTTGGAAAACTTTAAGGGGGATGGGTATTAGGTCTTCACTAAATGTTTGATAAAATTCAGCATTGAAGCCATGTGGTCCAGGGATTTTGTTCTTAGGTAGTTTGTTGATTACAAATTAAATTTCGTTGCTGGTAATTGGTCTGTTCAGATTTTCTGTTTCTCCCTGGGTCAGCCTTGCTAGGTTGTATTTTTATAGAAAGTTGTCCATTTCTTCTAGGGTATGCAGTTTGTCAGCATATCATTTTTCATAGTATTCTCTAATAATTTTTTTTCCTGTGGCATCTGTAGTGATTTTTCATTTCTCATTTCTGATTTTGTTTATGCATGTAGACACTCTTTTTCTTGATAAGTCTGGCTAGGGGTTTATTTATTTTATTTTCTCAATGAACCAGCTCCTGCTTTCATTGATTTCTGTTGTTTTATTTTTCTCAGTTTTATTTTTTTCTGCTCAAATCTTTATTATGTCCCTCCTCCTTCTGACTTTGGGCCTCAGGTTTTCTTCTTTTCTAGTTTCATTAATTGTGAGTTTAGACTGTTCATATGGGATTGTTGTTGTCTCCTGAGGTAGGCCTGTATTGCAATATTCTTCCCTCTTAGCATGGCCTTTGCTGCATCCCACAGATATTGCAGTGTTGAATTATTGTTGTCATGTGTTTCCATAAATTGCGTGTTCTCAGTTTTTACTTGGTCATTGATCCATTGGTTTTTTAGGAGCATGTTGTTAAGCCTCCATGTGTTTGTGGGCTTTTTCATTTTCTTTGCATAATATACTTCTTGTTTCATACCTTTGTGGTCTGAGGAGCTGGTTGGTACAATTTCCATCTTTTTGAATTTACTGAGGCTTTTTTTGTGGCCTAGTATATGATCTATTCTTGAAAATGTTCCATGTGCACTTGAGAAGAATGTGTATCCTGCCATTTTGGGTGTAGAGTTCTGTAGATGTCTGTTAGGTCCATCTGTTCTAGGGTGTCGTTCAGGGCTTCTGTGTCCTTCCTTATTTTCTGTCTGGTTGATCTGTCCTTTGAGTGGTGTGTTGAAGTCTCCTAAAATGAACGCATTGCATTCTATTTCCCCCTTTAATTCTGTTAGTTCTTGTTTCACATATGTTGGTGCTCCCTCCTGTGTTGGATGCATGGATATTTATAATGGTTATATCCACTCTTTGGACTGACCCCTTTATCATTATATCCTGTCCTTCCTTGTCTCTTGTTACTTTCTTTGTTTTGAAGTCTATTTTGCCTGATACAGGTACTGCAACACCTGTGTTTTTCTCCCTATTGTTTGCATGAAATATCTTTTTCCATCCCTTCACTTTGGGTCTTTGTATGTCTTTGGGTTTGAAGTGAGTCTCTTGTAGGCAGCATATAGATGGGTCTTGCTTTTTTAGCCACTGTGCAATTCTGTCTTTTGGTTGTTGCATTCAGTCCATTTAGATTTAGGGTAATTATTGATAGATATATACTTACTGCCAATGCCAGGCTTTGGATATGTGGTTACCAAAGGTTTAAGGGCAGGAGGGCCTGCCGCATGTCCTTAGGGGGCAAGCCATGCGGCAAGCCGCCTGGGCTTGCTGGTCTGTGCAAAATTCCAAGCAGGCAGTTCGACAAGTTAGAAAACACATGAGAGTGGCGGGGAGGGGGGGGCACGCGGGGCCCACGAGCCACCTCCCTTTGGCCAATCAGCAGCTGCAGCGGGCACCTGTGGGGGTGCACTTTCTCCCCTGCACCGGGAGAGGAGGAAAACGAAAGCAGCGTCTCCTCAGCTGCAGTCAGACTCCTCGCGAGGCGTGGCATGGACCGGGTGCTCTTGCTGCAGGGTCGCTGAAGGCATTCTGACGGGAATTGCCATGCTGACAATTTGGCTGCTGCCGCCGCCGCTGCCATGCCCTTCAAAGCCTGCACACACACACCCCCCGCCATTAATGGGCCATTCTGCGAGCACGTGAGGGCCCTAAGCCATGGGTAGGTTGCAGCCCCTCAATATGGCCTACGGGGCTCCCTTCCCCACCCCAAGCAGCTGTGGCGGCTGCGCTGCTGAGTCCGCGCAGTGCCCGAGAGCCCTGACAGGACGTGGGGTGTTGCCGCGGGCGGCCGACTCCAAAGTTGAGGGCAGCCTGGCGGCGCAGGTGGTGGCCGCTCATGACGCTCCAGCTACACTTGCTCCAGGCGCTGGTTTAAGGTAGGCGGGGCGTGGGCGCGGGGACCCCTGAGGTGCAGGCAGGTGGGCTGTGTGTTTAGTGGGATGTGGGCCCCAGGCAGCAGGTTCTGTGACTGCTGCTGTTTTGTTCCTTCAGTTTTTCTTTGCTGTTATACTTCACAAATGAGGGAAATCATTAGGTACTTGTCTGTCACTGCCTGGCTTATTTCACTGAGCATAATACCCTCTATCTCCATCCATGTTGTTGCAATTGATAGGATTTGTTTATTTCTTATGGCTGAGTAGTATTCCATTGCGTAAGTGTACCAGCTCTCCTTTATCCATTCATCTACTGATGGACACTTAGGTTGCTTCCATATCTAGGCTATTGTAAACATGCCGCAATAAACATAGGGGTGCATCTGTCTTTTTCAAACTGGGCTGCTGCATTCTTAGGGTAAATTCCTAGAAGTGGAATTCCTGGGTCAAATGGTATTCCTATTTTGAGCATTCTGAGGAACCTCCATACTGCTTTCCACAATGGTTGAACTAGTTTACATTCCCACCAGCAGTGTAGGAGGGTTCCCCTTTCTCCACAACCTCGCCAACATTTGTTGTTGTTTGTCTTTTCAATGATGGCGATCCTTACTGGTGTGAGGTGATATCTCATTGTGGTTTTAATTTGCATTTCTCTGATGATTAGCGATGTAGAGCATCTTTTCATGTGCCTGTTAGCCTTCTGGGTTTCTTCTTTAGAGAACTGTCTATTCAGCTCCTCTGCCAATTTTTTAATTGGATTATTTGCTTTTTTTTTGTTGAGGCATGTGAGCTCTTTATATATTTTGGACGTCAATCCTTTATCGGATCTTTCATTTATGAATATGTTGTCCCATACTGTAGGATACCTTTTTGTTCTATTGATGGTGTCCTTTGCTGTACAGAAGCTTTTTAGCTTGATATAGTCCCACTTGTTCATTTTTGCCTTTGTTTCCCTTGCCCGGGGAGATATGTTCATGAAGAAGTCACTCATGTTTATGTCCATGAGATTTTTGCCTATGTTTTTTTCTACATGGTTTCATGACTTACATTCAGGTCTTTGATCCATTTGGAGTTTACTTTTGTGTATGGGGTTAGACAGTGATCCAGTTTCATTCTCTTACATGTAGCTGTCCAGTTTTGCCAGCACCATCTGTTGAAGAGACTGTCATTTCCCCATTGTATGTCCATGGCTCCGTTATCATATATTAATTGACCATATACGTTTGGGTTAATGTCTGGAGTCTCCATTCTCTTCCACTGGTCTGTGGCTCTGTTCTTGTACCAGTACCAAATTGTATTGATTACTGTGACTTTGTAGTAGAGCTTGGAGTTGGGGAGCGAGATCCCCCCCACTTTATTCTTCATTCTCAGGATTGCTTTGGCTATTCGGGGTCTTTGACGGTTCCATATGAATTTTTTAACTATTTGTTCCAGTTCATTGAAGAATGCTGTTGGTAATTTGATAGGGATTGCATTGGATCTGTATACTGCTTTGGGCAGGATGGCCATTTTGATGATATTAATTCTTCCTAGCCATTTATTGGTATCTTTAATTTCTCTAATGAGTGTCTTGTAATTTCATGGTATATGTCTTTCAATTCCTTGGTTAGGTTTATTCCTAGGTATTTTATTCTTTTAGATGCAATTGTGAATGGAATTGATTTCTTGATTTCTTTCTCCTAATTCATCATTATTGTATATGAATGCAAGATTTCTATGTGTTAATTTTGTCTCCTTCAACATTGCTGAATTCAAATATTAGATCTCATAGTTTTGTTGTGGATTCTTCTTGTTTTCTTATGTACCATATCGCATCATCTGCAAACAGTCAGAGTTTCAATTCTTTGTTACCAATCTGGATGCCTTTTATTTCTTTGTGTTGTCTGATTGCCGTGGCTAGGACCTCCAGAACTACGTGGACTAAAAGGAGGGAGATTGGGCATCCTTCTCTTATTCCCAATCTTAAAGGAAATGCTCTCAGCTTCTCTCTGTTAAGTATGATGTTGGCTGTGCCTTTGTCATATATGGACTTGATTATGTTGAGGTACTTGCCCTCATACCCATTTTGTTGGGAATTTTTATCACAAATGGATGTTGAATTTTGTTGAATAGTTTTTCAGCATCTATGGAGATGATCATGTGGTTTTTACCCTTTTTGTTGATGTGGTGGATGATGATGATAGGTTTTAAAATGTTGTACCATCCTTGCATTCCTGGAATAAATCCTGCTTTATCATTATGGATGATCTTTCTGATGTATTTTTGTATTTGGTTTGGAGTATTTTGTTGAGTAGTTTGCATCTGTACTCATCAGGGATGTTGGACTGTGATTTTCCTTCTTTGTGGTGTCTTTGCCTGGTTTTGGCATTAAAGTGATGCTGGCCTCATAGAATGAGTGTAAGTCCCTCCTCTTCTACGTTTTGGAAAACTTTAAGGGGGATGGGTATTAGGTCTTCACTAAATGTTTGATAAAATTCAGCATTGAAGCCATGTGGTCCAGGGATTTTGTTCTTAGGTAGTTTGTTGATTACAAATTAAATTTCGTTGCTGGTAATTGGTCTGTTCAGATTTTCTGTTTCTCCCTGGGTCAGCCTTGCTAGGTTGTATTTTTATAGAAAGTTGTCCATTTCTTCTAGGGTATGCAGTTTGTCAGCATATCATTTTTCATAGTATTCTCTAATAATTTTTTTTCCTGTGGCATCTGTAGTGATTTTTCATTTCTCATTTCTGATTTTGTTTATGCATGTAGACACTCTTTTTCTTGATAAGTCTGGCTAGGGGTTTATTTATTTTATTTTCTCAATGAACCAGCTCCTGCTTTCATTGATTTCTGTTGTTTTATTTTTCTCAGTTTTATTTTTTTCTGCTCAAATCTTTATTATGTCCCTCCTCCTTCTGACTTTGGGCCTCAGGTTTTCTTCTTTTCTAGTTTCATTAATTGTGAGTTTAGACTGTTCATATGGGATTGTTGTTGTCTCCTGAGGTAGGCCTGTATTGCAATATTCTTCCCTCTTAGCATGGCCTTTGCTGCATCCCACAGATATTGCAGTGTTGAATTATTGTTGTCATGTGTTTCCATAAATTGCGTGTTCTCAGTTTTTACTTGGTCATTGATCCATTGGTTTTTTAGGAGCATGTTGTTAAGCCTCCATGTGTTTGTGGGCTTTTTCATTTTCTTTGCATAATATACTTCTTGTTTCATACCTTTGTGGTCTGAGGAGCTGGTTGGTACAATTTCCATCTTTTTGAATTTACTGAGGCTTTTTTTGTGGCCTAGTATATGATCTATTCTTGAAAATGTTCCATGTGCACTTGAGAAGAATGTGTATCCTGCCATTTTGGGTGTAGAGTTCTGTAGATGTCTGTTAGGTCCATCTGTTCTAGGGTGTCGTTCAGGGCTTCTGTGTCCTTCCTTATTTTCTGTCTGGTTGATCTGTCCTTTGAGTGGTGTGTTGAAGTCTCCTAAAATGAACGCATTGCATTCTATTTCCCCCTTTAATTCTGTTAGTTCTTGTTTCACATATGTTGGTGCTCCCTCCTGTGTTGGATGCATGGATATTTATAATGGTTATATCCACTCTTTGGACTGACCCCTTTATCATTATATCCTGTCCTTCCTTGTCTCTTGTTACTTTCTTTGTTTTGAAGTCTATTTTGTCTGATACAGGTACTGCAACACCTGTGTTTTTCTCCCTATTGTTTGCATGAAATATCTTTTTCCATCCCTTCACTTTGGGTCTTTGTATGTCTTTGGGTTTGAAGTGAGTCTCTTGTAGGCAGCATATAGATGGGTCTTGCTTTTTTAGCCACTGTGCAATTCTGTCTTTTGGTTGTTGCATTCAGTCCATTTAGATTTAGGGTAATTATGATAGATATATACTTACTGCCAATGCCAGGCTTTGGATATGTGGTTACCAAAGGTTTAAGGGCAGGAGGGCCTGCCGCATGTCCTTAGGGGGCAAGCCATGCGGCAAGCCGCCTGGGCTTGCTGGTCTGTGCAAAATTCCAAGCAGGCAGTTCGACAAGTTAGAAAACACATGAGGGTGGCGGGGAGGGGGGGGCACGCGGGGCCCACGAGCCACCTCCCTTTGGCCAATCAGCAGCTGCAGCGGGCACCTGTGGGGGTGCACTTTCTCCCCTGCACCGGGAGAGGAGGAAAACGAAAGCAGCGTCTCCTCAGCTGCAGTCAGACTCCTCGCGAGGCGTGGCATGGACCGGGTGCTCTTGCTGCAGGGTCGCTGAAGGCATTCTGACGGGAATTGCCATGCTGACAATTTGGCTGCTGCCGCCGCCGCTGCCATGCCCTTCAAAGCCTGCACACACACACCCCCCGCCATTAATGGGCCATTCTGCGAGCACGTGAGGGCCCTAAGCCATGGGTAGGTTGCAGCCCCTCAATATGGCCTACGGGGCTCCCTTCCCCACCCCAAGCAGCTGTGGCGGCTGCGCTGCTGAGTCCGCGCAGTGCCCGAGAGCCCTGACAGGACGTGGGGTGTTGCCGCGGGCGGCCGACTCCAAAGTTGAGGGCAGCCTGGCGGCGCAGGTGGTGGCCGCTCATGACGCTCCAGCTACACTTGCTCCAGGCGCTGGTTTAAGGTAGGCGGGGCGTGGGCGCGGGGACCCCTGAGGTGCAGGCAGGTGGGCTGTGTGTTTAGTGGGATGTGGGCCCCAGGCAGCAGGTTCTGTGACTGCTGCTGTTTTGTTCCTTCAGTTTTTCTTTGCTGTTATACTTCACAAATGAGGGAAATCATTAGGTACTTGTCTGTCACTGCCTGGCTTATTTCACTGAGCATAATACCCTCTATCTCCATCCATGTTGTTGCAATTGATAGGATTTGTTTATTTCTTATGGCTGAGTAGTATTCCATTGCGTAAGTGTACCAGCTCTCCTTTATCCATTCATCTACTGATGGACACTTAGGTTGCTTCCATATCTAGGCTATTGTAAACATGCCGCAATAAACATAGGGGTGCATCTGTCTTTTTCAAACTGGGCTGCTGCATTCTTAGGGTAAATTCCTAGAAGTGGAATTCCTGGGTCAAATGGTATTCCTATTTTGAGCATTCTGAGGAACCTCCATACTGCTTTCCACAATGGTTGAACTAGTTTACATTCCCACCAGCAGTGTAGGAGGGTTCCCCTTTCTCCACAACCTCGCCAACATTTGTTGTTGTTTGTCTTTTCAATGATGGCGATCCTTACTGGTGTGAGGTGATATCTCATTGTGGTTTTAATTTGCATTTCTCTGATGATTAGCGATGTAGAGCATCTTTTCATGTGCCTGTTAGCCTTCTGGGTTTCTTCTTTAGAGAACTGTCTATTCAGCTCCTCTGCCAATTTTTTAATTGGATTATTTGCTTTTTTTTTGTTGAGGCATGTGAGCTCTTTATATATTTTGGACGTCAATCCTTTATCGGATCTTTCATTTATGAATATGTTGTCCCATACTGTAGGATACCTTTTTGTTCTATTGATGGTGTCCTTTGCTGTACAGAAGCTTTTTAGCTTGATATAGTCCCACTTGTTCATTTTTGCCTTTGTTTCCCTTGCCCGGGGAGATATGTTCATGAAGAAGTCACTCATGTTTATGTCCATGAGATTTTTGCCTATGTTTTTTTCTACATGGTTTCATGACTTACATTCAGGTCTTTGATCCATTTGGAGTTTACTTTTGTGTATGGGGTTAGACAGTGATCCAGTTTCATTCTCTTACATGTAGCTGTCCAGTTTTGCCAGCACCATCTGTTGAAGAGACTGTCATTTCCCCATTGTATGTCCATGGCTCCGTTATCATATATTAATTGACCATATACGTTTGGGTTAATGTCTGGAGTCTCCATTCTCTTCCACTGGTCTGTGGCTCTGTTCTTGTACCAGTACCAAATTGTATTGATTACTGTGACTTTGTAGTAGAGCTTGGAGTTGGGGAGCGAGATCCCCCCCACTTTATTCTTCATTCTCAGGATTGCTTTGGCTATTCGGGGTCTTTGACGGTTCCATATGAATTTTTTAACTATTTGTTCCAGTTCATTGAAGAATGCTGTTGGTAATTTGATAGGGATTGCATTGGATCTGTATACTGCTTTGGGCAGGATGGCCATTTTGATGATATTAATTCTTCCTAGCCATTTATTGGTATCTTTAATTTCTCTAATGAGTGTCTTGTAATTTCATGGTATATGTCTTTCAATTCCTTGGTTAGGTTTATTCCTAGGTATTTTATTCTTTTAGATGCAATTGTGAATGGAATTGATTTCTTGATTTCTTTCTCCTAATTCATCATTATTGTATATGAATGCAAGATTTCTATGTGTTAATTTTGTCTCCTTCAACATTGCTGAATTCAAATATTAGATCTCATAGTTTTGTTGTGGATTCTTCTTGTTTTCTTATGTACCATATCGCATCATCTGCAAACAGTCAGAGTTTCAATTCTTTGTTACCAATCTGGATGCCTTTTATTTCTTTGTGTTGTCTGATTGCCGTGGCTAGGACCTCCAGAACTACGTGGACTAAAAGGAGGGAGATTGGGCATCCTTCTCTTATTCCCAATCTTAAAGGAAATGCTCTCAGCTTCTCTCTGTTAAGTATGATGTTGGCTGTGCCTTTGTCATATATGGACTTGATTATGTTGAGGTACTTGCCCTCATACCCATTTTGTTGGGAATTTTTATCACAAATGGATGTTGAATTTTGTTGAATAGTTTTTCAGCATCTATGGAGATGATCATGTGGTTTTTACCCTTTTTGTTGATGTGGTGGATGATGATGATAGGTTTTAAAATGTTGTACCATCCTTGCATTCCTGGAATAAATCCTGCTTTATCATTATGGATGATCTTTCTGATGTATTTTTGTATTTGGTTTGGAGTATTTTGTTGAGTAGTTTGCATCTATACTCATCAGGGATGTTGGACTGTGATTTTCCTTCTTTGTGGTGTCTTTGCCTGGTTTTGGCATTAAAGTGATGCTGGCCTCATAGAATGAGTGTAAGTCCCTCCTCTTCTACGTTTTGGAAAACTTTAAGGGGGATGGGTATTAGGTCTTCACTAAATGTTTGATAAAATTCAGCATTGAAGCCATGTGGTCCAGGGATTTTGTTCTTAGGTAGTTTGTTGATTACAAATTAAATTTCGTTGCTGGTAATTGGTCTGTTCAGATTTTCTGTTTCTCCCTGGGTCAGCCTTGCTAGGTTGTATTTTTATAGAAAGTTGTCCATTTCTTCTAGGGTATGCAGTTTGTCAGCATATCATTTTTCATAGTATTCTCTAATAATTTTTTTTCCTGTGGCATCTGTAGTGATTTTTCATTTCTCATTTCTGATTTTGTTTATGCATGTAGACACTCTTTTTCTTGATAAGTCTGGCTAGGGGTTTATTTATTTTATTTTCTCAATGAACCAGCTCCTGCTTTCATTGATTTCTGTTGTTTTATTTTTCTCAGTTTTATTTTTTTCTGCTCAAATCTTTATTATGTCCCTCCTCCTTCTGACTTTGGGCCTCAGGTTTTCTTCTTTTCTAGTTTCATTAATTGTGAGTTTAGACTGTTCATATGGGATTGTTGTTGTCTCCTGAGGTAGGCCTGTATTGCAATATTCTTCCCTCTTAGCATGGCCTTTGCTGCATCCCACAGATATTGCAGTGTTGAATTATTGTTGTCATGTGTTTCCATAAATTGCGTGTTCTCAGTTTTTACTTGGTCATTGATCCATTGGTTTTTTAGGAGCATGTTGTTAAGCCTCCATGTGTTTGTGGGCTTTTTCATTTTCTTTGCATAATATACTTCTTGTTTCATACCTTTGTGGTCTGAGGAGCTGGTTGGTACAATTTCCATCTTTTTGAATTTACTGAGGCTTTTTTTGTGGCCTAGTATATGATCTATTCTTGAAAATGTTCCATGTGCACTTGAGAAGAATGTGTATCCTGCCATTTTGGGTGTAGAGTTCTGTAGATGTCTGTTAGGTCCATCTGTTCTAGGGTGTCGTTCAGGGCTTCTGTGTCCTTCCTTATTTTCTGTCTGGTTGATCTGTCCTTTGAGTGGTGTGTTGAAGTCTCCTAAAATGAACGCATTGCATTCTATTTCCCCCTTTAATTCTGTTAGTTCTTGTTTCACATATGTTGGTGCTCCCTCCTGTGTTGGATGCATGGATATTTATAATGGTTATATCCACTCTTTGGACTGACCCCTTTATCATTATATCCTGTCCTTCCTTGTCTCTTGTTACTTTCTTTGTTTTGAAGTCTATTTTGTCTGATACAGGTACTGCAACACCTGTGTTTTTCTCCCTATTGTTTGCATGAAATATCTTTTTCCATCCCTTCACTTTGGGTCTTTGTATGTCTTTGGGTTTGAAGTGAGTCTCTTGTAGGCAGCATATAGATGGGTCTTGCTTTTTTAGCCACTGTGCAATTCTGTCTTTTGGTTGTTGCATTCAGTCCATTTAGATTTAGGGTAATTATTGATAGATATATACTTACTGCCAATGCCAGGCTTTGGATATGTGGTTACCAAAGGTTTAAGGGCAGGAGGGCCTGCCGCATGTCCTTAGGGGGCAAGCCATGCGGCAAGCCGCCTGGGCTTGCTGGTCTGTGCAAAATTCCAAGCAGGCAGTTCGACAAGTTAGAAAACACATGAGGGTGGCGGGGAGGGGGGGGCACGCGGGGCCCACGAGCCACCTCCCTTTGGCCAATCAGCAGCTGCAGCGGGCACCTGTGGGGGTGCACTTTCTCCCCTGCACCGGGAGAGGAGGAAAACGAAAGCAGCGTCTCCTCAGCTGCAGTCAGACTCCTCGCGAGGCGTGGCATGGACCGGGTGCTCTTGCTGCAGGGTCGCTGAAGGCATTCTGACGGGAATTGCCATGCTGACAATTTGGCTGCTGCCGCCGCCGCTGCCATGCCCTTCAAAGCCTGCACACACACACACCCCGCCATTAATGGGCCATTCTGCGAGCACGTGAGGGCCCTAAGCCATGGGTAGGTTGCAGCCCCTCAATATGGCCTACGGGGCTCCCTTCCCCACCCCAAGCAGCTGTGGCGGCTGCGCTGCTGAGTCCGCGCAGTGCCCGAGAGCCCTGACAGGACGTGGGGTGTTGCCGCGGGCGGCCGACTCCAAAGTTGAGGGCAGCCTGGCGGCGCAGGTGGTGGCCGCTCATGACGCTCCAGCTACACTTGCTCCAGGCGCTGGTTTAAGGTAGGCGGGGCGTGGGCGCGGGGACCCCTGAGGTGCAGGCAGGTGGGCTGTGTGTTTAGTGGGATGTGGGCCCCAGGCATCAGGTTCTGTGACTGCTGCTGTTTTGTTCCTTCAGTTTTTCTTTGCTGTTATACTTCACAAATGAGGGAAATCATTAGGTACTTGTCTGTCACTGCCTGGCTTATTTCACTGAGCATAATACCCTCTATCTCCATCCATGTTGTTGCAATTGATAGGATTTGTTTATTTCTTATGGCTGAGTAGTATTCCATTGCGTAAGTGTACCAGCTCTCCTTTATCCATTCATCTACTGATGGACACTTAGGTTGCTTCCATATCTAGGCTATTGTAAACATGCCGCAATAAACATAGGGGTGCATCTGTCTTTTTCAAACTGGGCTGCTGCATTCTTAGGGTAAATTCCTAGAAGTGGAATTCCTGGGTCAAATGGTATTCCTATTTTGAGCATTCTGAGGAACCTCCATACTGCTTTCCACAATGGTTGAACTAGTTTACATTCCCACCAGCAGTGTAGGAGGGTTCCCCTTTCTCCACAACCTCGCCAACATTTGTTGTTGTTTGTCTTTTCAATGATGGCGATCCTTACTGGTGTGAGGTGATATCTCATTGTGGTTTTAATTTGCATTTCTCTGATGATTAGCGATGTAGAGCATCTTTTCATGTGCCTGTTAGCCTTCTGGGTTTCTTCTTTAGAGAACTGTCTATTCAGCTCCTCTGCCAATTTTTTAATTGGATTATTTGCTTTTTTTTTGTTGAGGCATGTGAGCTCTTTATATATTTTGGACGTCAATCCTTTATCGGATCTTTCATTTATGAATATGTTGTCCCATACTGTAGGATACCTTTTTGTTCTATTGATGGTGTCCTTTGCTGTACAGAAGCTTTTTAGCTTGATATAGTCCCACTTGTTCATTTTTGCCTTTGTTTCCCTTGCCCGGGGAGATATGTTCATGAAGAAGTCACTCATGTTTATGTCCATGAGATTTTTGCCTATGTTTTTTTCTACATGGTTTCATGACTTACATTCAGGTCTTTGATCCATTTGGAGTTTACTTTTGTGTATGGGGTTAGACAGTGATCCAGTTTCATTCTCTTACATGTAGCTGTCCAGTTTTGCCAGCACCATCTGTTGAAGAGACTGTCATTTCCCCATTGTATGTCCATGGCTCCGTTATCATATATTAATTGACCATATACGTTTGGGTTAATGTCTGGAGTCTCCATTCTCTTCCACTGGTCTGTGGCTCTGTTCTTGTACCAGTACCAAATTGTATTGATTACTGTGACTTTGTAGTAGAGCTTGGAGTTGGGGAGCGAGATCCCCCCCACTTTATTCTTCATTCTCAGGATTGCTTTGGCTATTCGGGGTCTTTGACGGTTCCATATGAATTTTTTAACTATTTGTTCCAGTTCATTGAAGAATGCTGTTGGTAATTTGATAGGGATTGCATTGGATCTGTATACTGCTTTGGGCAGGATGGCCATTTTGATGATATTAATTCTTCCTAGCCATTTATTGGTATCTTTAATTTCTCTAATGAGTGTCTTGTAATTTCATGGTATATGTCTTTCAATTCCTTGGTTAGGTTTATTCCTAGGTATTTTATTCTTTTAGATGCAATTGTGAATGGAATTGATTTCTTGATTTCTTTCTCCTAATTCATCATTATTGTATATGAATGCAAGATTTCTATGTGTTAATTTTGTCTCCTTCAACATTGCTGAATTCAAATATTAGATCTCATAGTTTTGTTGTGGATTCTTCTTGTTTTCTTATGTACCATATCGCATCATCTGCAAACAGTCAGAGTTTCAATTCTTTGTTACCAATCTGGATGCCTTTTATTTCTTTGTGTTGTCTGATTGCCGTGGCTAGGACCTCCAGAACTACGTGGACTAAAAGGAGGGAGATTGGGCATCCTTCTCTTATTCCCAATCTTAAAGGAAATGCTCTCAGCTTCTCTCTGTTAAGTATGATGTTGGCTGTGCCTTTGTCATATATGGACTTGATTATGTTGAGGTACTTGCCCTCATACCCATTTTGTTGGGAATTTTTATCACAAATGGATGTTGAATTTTGTTGAATAGTTTTTCAGCATCTATGGAGATGATCATGTGGTTTTTACCCTTTTTGTTGATGTGGTGGATGATGATGATAGGTTTTAAAATGTTGTACCATCCTTGCATTCCTGGAATAAATCCTGCTTTATCATTATGGATGATCTTTCTGATGTATTTTTGTATTTGGTTTGGAGTATTTTGTTGAGTAGTTTGCATCTATACTCATCAGGGATGTTGGACTGTGATTTTCCTTCTTTGTGGTGTCTTTGCCTGGTTTTGGCATTAAAGTGATGCTGGCCTCATAGAATGAGTGTAAGTCCCTCCTCTTCTACGTTTTGGAAAACTTTAAGGGGGATGGGTATTAGGTCTTCACTAAATGTTTGATAAAATTCAGCATTGAAGCCATGTGGTCCAGGGATTTTGTTCTTAGGTAGTTTGTTGATTACAAATTAAATTTCGTTGCTGGTAATTGGTCTGTTCAGATTTTCTGTTTCTCCCTGGGTCAGCCTTGCTAGGTTGTATTTTTATAGAAAGTTGTCCATTTCTTCTAGGGTATGCAGTTTGTCAGCATATCATTTTTCATAGTATTCTCTAATAATTTTTTTTCCTGTGGCATCTGTAGTGATTTTTCATTTCTCATTTCTGATTTTGTTTATGCATGTAGACACTCTTTTTCTTGATAAGTCTGGCTAGGGGTTTATTTATTTTATTTTCTCAATGAACCAGCTCCTGCTTTCATTGATTTCTGTTGTTTTATTTTTCTCAGTTTTATTTTTTTCTGCTCAAATCTTTATTATGTCCCTCCTCCTTCTGACTTTGGGCCTCAGGTTTTCTTCTTTTCTAGTTTCATTAATTGTGAGTTTAGACTGTTCATATGGGATTGTTGTTGTCTCCTGAGGTAGGCCTGTATTGCAATATTCTTCCCTCTTAGCATGGCCTTTGCTGCATCCCACAGATATTGCAGTGTTGAATTATTGTTGTCATGTGTTTCCATAAATTGCGTGTTCTCAGTTTTTACTTGGTCATTGATCCATTGGTTTTTTAGGAGCATGTTGTTAAGCCTCCATGTGTTTGTGGGCTTTTTCATTTTCTTTGCATAATATACTTCTTGTTTCATACCTTTGTGGTCTGAGGAGCTGGTTGGTACAATTTCCATCTTTTTGAATTTACTGAGGCTTTTTTTGTGGCCTAGTATATGATCTATTCTTGAAAATGTTCCATGTGCACTTGAGAAGAATGTGTATCCTGCCATTTTGGGTGTAGAGTTCTGTAGATGTCTGTTAGGTCCATCTGTTCTAGGGTGTCGTTCAGGGCTTCTGTGTCCTTCCTTATTTTCTGTCTGGTTGATCTGTCCTTTGAGTGGTGTGTTGAAGTCTCCTAAAATGAACGCATTGCATTCTATTTCCCCCTTTAATTCTGTTAGTTCTTGTTTCACATATGTTGGTGCTCCCTCCTGTGTTGGATGCATGGATATTTATAATGGTTATATCCACTCTTTGGACTGACCCCTTTATCATTATATCCTGTCCTTCCTTGTCTCTTGTTACTTTCTTTGTTTTGAAGTCTATTTTGTCTGATACAGGTACTGCAACACCTGTGTTTTTCTCCCTATTGTTTGCATGAAATATCTTTTTCCATCCCTTCACTTTGGGTCTTTGTATGTCTTTGGGTTTGAAGTGAGTCTCTTGTAGGCAGCATATAGATGGGTCTTGCTTTTTTAGCCACTGTGCAATTCTGTCTTTTGGTTGTTGCATTCAGTCCATTTAGATTTAGGGTAATTATTGATAGATATATACTTACTGCCAATGCCAGGCTTTGGATATGTGGTTACCAAAGGTTTAAGGGCAGGAGGGCCTGCCGCATGTCCTTAGGGGGCAAGCCATGCGGCAAGCCGCCTGGGCTTGCTGGTCTGTGCAAAATTCCAAGCAGGCAGTTCGACAAGTTAGAAAACACATGAGGGTGGCGGGGAGGGGGGGGCACGCGGGGCCCACGAGCCACCTCCCTTTGGCCAATCAGCAGCTGCAGCGGGCACCTGTGGGGGTGCACTTTCTCCCCTGCACCGGGAGAGGAGGAAAACGAAAGCAGCGTCTCCTCAGCTGCAGTCAGACTCCTCGCGAGGCGTGGCATGGACCGGGTGCTCTTGCTGCAGGGTCGCTGAAGGCATTCTGACGGGAATTGCCATGCTGACAATTTGGCTGCTGCCGCCGCCGCTGCCATGCCCTTCAAAGCCTGCACACACACACCCCCCGCCATTAATGGGCCATTCTGCGAGCACGTGAGGGCCCTAAGCCATGGGTAGGTTGCAGCCCCTCAATATGGCCTACGGGGCTCCCTTCCCCACCCCAAGCAGCTGTGGCGGCTGCGCTGCTGAGTCCGCGCAGTGCCCGAGAGCCCTGACAGGACGTGGGGTGTTGCCGCGGGCGGCCGACTCCAAAGTTGAGGGCAGCCTGGCGGCGCAGGTGGTGGCCGCTCATGACGCTCCAGCTACACTTGCTCCAGGCGCTGGTTTAAGGTAGGCGGGGCGTGGGCGCGGGGACCCCTGAGGTGCAGGCAGGTGGGCTGTGTGTTTAGTGGGATGTGGGCCCCAGGCAGCAGGTTCTGTGACTGCTGCTGTTTTGTTCCTTCAGTTTTTCTTTGCTGTTATACTTCACAAATGAGGGAAATCATTAGGTACTTGTCTGTCACTGCCTGGCTTATTTCACTGAGCATAATACCCTCTATCTCCATCCATGTTGTTGCAATTGATAGGATTTGTTTATTTCTTATGGCTGAGTAGTATTCCATTGCGTAAGTGTACCAGCTCTCCTTTATCCATTCATCTACTGATGGACACTTAGGTTGCTTCCATATCTAGGCTATTGTAAACATGCCGCAATAAACATAGGGGTGCATCTGTCTTTTTCAAACTGGGCTGCTGCATTCTTAGGGTAAATTCCTAGAAGTGGAATTCCTGGGTCAAATGGTATTCCTATTTTGAGCATTCTGAGGAACCTCCATACTGCTTTCCACAATGGTTGAACTAGTTTACATTCCCACCAGCAGTGTAGGAGGGTTCCCCTTTCTCCACAACCTCGCCAACATTTGTTGTTGTTTGTCTTTTCAATGATGGCGATCCTTACTGGTGTGAGGTGATATCTCATTGTGGTTTTAATTTGCATTTCTCTGATGATTAGCGATGTAGAGCATCTTTTCATGTGCCTGTTAGCCTTCTGGGTTTCTTCTTTAGAGAACTGTCTATTCAGCTCCTCTGCCAATTTTTTAATTGGATTATTTGCTTTTTTTTTGTTGAGGCATGTGAGCTCTTTATATATTTTGGACGTCAATCCTTTATCGGATCTTTCATTTATGAATATGTTGTCCCATACTGTAGGATACCTTTTTGTTCTATTGATGGTGTCCTTTGCTGTACAGAAGCTTTTTAGCTTGATATAGTCCCACTTGTTCATTTTTGCCTTTGTTTCCCTTGCCCGGGGAGATATGTTCATGAAGAAGTCACTCATGTTTATGTCCATGAGATTTTTGCCTATGTTTTTTTCTACATGGTTTCATGACTTACATTCAGGTCTTTGATCCATTTGGAGTTTACTTTTGTGTATGGGGTTAGACAGTGATCCAGTTTCATTCTCTTACATGTAGCTGTCCAGTTTTGCCAGCACCATCTGTTGAAGAGACTGTCATTTCCCCATTGTATGTCCATGGCTCCGTTATCATATATTAATTGACCATATACGTTTGGGTTAATGTCTGGAGTCTCCATTCTCTTCCACTGGTCTGTGGCTCTGTTCTTGTACCAGTACCAAATTGTATTGATTACTGTGACTTTGTAGTAGAGCTTGGAGTTGGGGAGCGAGATCCCCCCCACTTTATTCTTCATTCTCAGGATTGCTTTGGCTATTCGGGGTCTTTGACGGTTCCATATGAATTTTTTAACTATTTGTTCCAGTTCATTGAAGAATGCTGTTGGTAATTTGATAGGGATTGCATTGGATCTGTATACTGCTTTGGGCAGGATGGCCATTTTGATGATATTAATTCTTCCTAGCCATTTATTGGTATCTTTAATTTCTCTAATGAGTGTCTTGTAATTTCATGGTATATGTCTTTCAATTCCTTGGTTAGGTTTATTCCTAGGTATTTTATTCTTTTAGATGCAATTGTGAATGGAATTGATTTCTTGATTTCTTTCTCCTAATTCATCATTATTGTATATGAATGCAAGATTTCTATGTGTTAATTTTGTCTCCTTCAACATTGCTGAATTCAAATATTAGATCTCATAGTTTTGTTGTGGATTCTTCTTGTTTTCTTATGTACCATATCGCATCATCTGCAAACAGTCAGAGTTTCAATTCTTTGTTACCAATCTGGATGCCTTTTATTTCTTTGTGTTGTCTGATTGCCGTGGCTAGGACCTCCAGAACTACGTGGACTAAAAGGAGGGAGATTGGGCATCCTTCTCTTATTCCCAATCTTAAAGGAAATGCTCTCAGCTTCTCTCTGTTAAGTATGATGTTGGCTGTGCCTTTGTCATATATGGACTTGATTATGTTGAGGTACTTGCCCTCATACCCATTTTGTTGGGAATTTTTATCACAAATGGATGTTGAATTTTGTTGAATAGTTTTTCAGCATCTATGGAGATGATCATGTGGTTTTTACCCTTTTTGTTGATGTGGTGGATGATGATGATAGGTTTTAAAATGTTGTACCATCCTTGCATTCCTGGAATAAATCCTGCTTTATCATTATGGATGATCTTTCTGATGTATTTTTGTATTTGGTTTGGAGTATTTTGTTGAGTAGTTTGCATCTATACTCATCAGGGATGTTGGACTGTGATTTTCCTTCTTTGTGGTGTCTTTGCCTGGTTTTGGCATTAAAGTGATGCTGGCCTCATAGAATGAGTGTAAGTCCCTCCTCTTCTACGTTTTGGAAAACTTTAAGGGGGATGGGTATTAGGTCTTCACTAAATGTTTGATAAAATTCAGCATTGAAGCCATGTGGTCCAGGGATTTTGTTCTTAGGTAGTTTGTTGATTACAAATTAAATTTCGTTGCTGGTAATTGGTCTGTTCAGATTTTCTGTTTCTCCCTGGGTCAGCCTTGCTAGGTTGTATTTTTATAGAAAGTTGTCCATTTCTTCTAGGGTATGCAGTTTGTCAGCATATCATTTTTCATAGTATTCTCTAATAATTTTTTTTCCTGTGGCATCTGTAGTGATTTTTCATTTCTCATTTCTGATTTTGTTTATGCATGTAGACACTCTTTTTCTTGATAAGTCTGGCTAGGGGTTTATTTATTTTATTTTCTCAATGAACCAGCTCCTGCTTTCATTGATTTCTGTTGTTTTATTTTTCTCAGTTTTATTTTTTTCTGCTCAAATCTTTATTATGTCCCTCCTCCTTCTGACTTTGGGCCTCAGGTTTTCTTCTTTTCTAGTTTCATTAATTGTGAGTTTAGACTGTTCATATGGGATTGTTGTTGTCTCCTGAGGTAGGCCTGTATTGCAATATTCTTCCCTCTTAGCATGGCCTTTGCTGCATCCCACAGATATTGCAGTGTTGAATTATTGTTGTCATGTGTTTCCATAAATTGCGTGTTCTCAGTTTTTACTTGGTCATTGATCCATTGGTTTTTTAGGAGCATGTTGTTAAGCCTCCATGTGTTTGTGGGCTTTTTCATTTTCTTTGCATAATATACTTCTTGTTTCATACCTTTGTGGTCTGAGGAGCTGGTTGGTACAATTTCCATCTTTTTGAATTTACTGAGGCTTTTTTTGTGGCCTAGTATATGATCTATTCTTGAAAATGTTCCATGTGCACTTGAGAAGAATGTGTATCCTGCCATTTTGGGTGTAGAGTTCTGTAGATGTCTGTTAGGTCCATCTGTTCTAGGGTGTCGTTCAGGGCTTCTGTGTCCTTCCTTATTTTCTGTCTGGTTGATCTGTCCTTTGAGTGGTGTGTTGAAGTCTCCTAAAATGAACGCATTGCATTCTATTTCCCCCTTTAATTCTGTTAGTTCTTGTTTCACATATGTTGGTGCTCCCTCCTGTGTTGGATGCATGGATATTTATAATGGTTATATCCACTCTTTGGACTGACCCCTTTATCATTATATCCTGTCCTTCCTTGTCTCTTGTTACTTTCTTTGTTTTGAAGTCTATTTTGTCTGATACAGGTACTGCAACACCTGTGTTTTTCTCCCTATTGTTTGCATGAAATATCTTTTTCCATCCCTTCACTTTGGGTCTTTGTATGTCTTTGGGTTTGAAGTGAGTCTCTTGTAGGCAGCATATAGATGGGTCTTGCTTTTTTAGCCACTGTGCAATTCTGTCTTTTGGTTGTTGCATTCAGTCCATTTAGATTTAGGGTAATTATTGATAGATATATACTTACTGCCAATGCCAGGCTTTGGATATGTGGTTACCAAAGGTTTAAGGGCAGGAGGGCCTGCCGCATGTCCTTAGGGGGCAAGCCATGCGGCAAGCCGCCTGGGCTTGCTGGTCTGTGCAAAATTCCAAGCAGGCAGTTCGACAAGTTAGAAAACACATGAGGGTGGCGGGGAGGGGGGGGCACGCGGGGCCCACGAGCCACCTCCCTTTGGCCAATCAGCAGCTGCAGCGGGCACCTGTGGGGGTGCACTTTCTCCCCTGCACCGGGAGAGGAGGAAAACGAAAGCAGCGTCTCCTCAGCTGCAGTCAGACTCCTCGCGAGGCGTGGCATGGACCGGGTGCTCTTGCTGCAGGGTCGCTGAAGGCATTCTGACGGGAATTGCCATGCTGACAATTTGGCTGCTGCCGCCGCCGCTGCCATGCCCTTCAAAGCCTGCACACACACACCCCCCGCCATTAATGGGCCATTCTGCGAGCACGTGAGGGCCCTAAGCCATGGGTAGGTTGCAGCCCCTCAATATGGCCTACGGGGCTCCCTTCCCCACCCCAAGCAGCTGTGGCGGCTGCGCTGCTGAGTCCGCGCAGTGCCCGAGAGCCCTGACAGGACGTGGGGTGTTGCCGCGGGCGGCCGACTCCAAAGTTGAGGGCAGCCTGGCGGCGCAGGTGGTGGCCGCTCATGACGCTCCAGCTACACTTGCTCCAGGCGCTGGTTTAAGGTAGGCGGGGCGTGGGCGCGGGGACCCCTGAGGTGCAGGCAGGTGGGCTGTGTGTTTAGTGGGATGTGGGCCCCAGGCAGCAGGTTCTGTGACTGCTGCTGTTTTGTTCCTTCAGTTTTTCTTTGCTGTTATACTTCACAAATGAGGGAAATCATTAGGTACTTGTCTGTCACTGCCTGGCTTATTTCACTGAGCATAATACCCTCTATCTCCATCCATGTTGTTGCAATTGATAGGATTTGTTTATTTCTTATGGCTGAGTAGTATTCCATTGCGTAAGTGTACCAGCTCTCCTTTATCCATTCATCTACTGATGGACACTTAGGTTGCTTCCATATCTAGGCTATTGTAAACATGCCGCAATAAACATAGGGGTGCATCTGTCTTTTTCAAACTGGGCTGCTGTATTCTTAGGGTAAATTCCTAGAAGTGGAATTCCTGGGTCAAATGGTATTCCTATTTTGAGCATTCTGAGGAACCTCCATACTGCTTTCCACAATGGTTGAACTAGTTTACATTCCCACCAGCAGTGTAGGAGGGTTCCCCTTTCTCCACAACCTCGCCAACATTTGTTGTTGTTTGTCTTTTCAATGATGGCGATCCTTACTGGTGTGAGGTGATATCTCATTGTGGTTTTAATTTGCATTTCTCTGATGATTAGCGATGTAGAGCATCTTTTCATGTGCCTGTTAGCCTTCTGGGTTTCTTCTTTAGAGAACTGTCTATTCAGCTCCTCTGCCAATTTTTTAATTGGATTATTTGCTTTTTTTTTGTTGAGGCATGTGAGCTCTTTATATATTTTGGACGTCAATCCTTTATCGGATCTTTCATTTATGAATATGTTGTCCCATACTGTAGGATACCTTTTTGTTCTATTGATGGTGTCCTTTGCTGTACAGAAGCTTTTTAGCTTGATATAGTCCCACTTGTTCATTTTTGCCTTTGTTTCCCTTGCCCGGGGAGATATGTTCATGAAGAAGTCACTCATGTTTATGTCCATGAGATTTTTGCCTATGTTTTTTTCTACATGGTTTCATGACTTACATTCAGGTCTTTGATCCATTTGGAGTTTACTTTTGTGTATGGGGTTAGACAGTGATCCAGTTTCATTCTCTTACATGTAGCTGTCCAGTTTTGCCAGCACCATCTGTTGAAGAGACTGTCATTTCCCCATTGTATGTCCATGGCTCCGTTATCATATATTAATTGACCATATACGTTTGGGTTAATGTCTGGAGTCTCCATTCTCTTCCACTGGTCTGTGGCTCTGTTCTTGTACCAGTACCAAATTGTATTGATTACTGTGACTTTGTAGTAGAGCTTGGAGTTGGGGAGCGAGATCCCCCCCACTTTATTCTTCATTCTCAGGATTGCTTTGGCTATTCGGGGTCTTTGACGGTTCCATATGAATTTTTTAACTATTTGTTCCAGTTCATTGAAGAATGCTGTTGGTAATTTGATAGGGATTGCATTGGATCTGTATACTGCTTTGGGCAGGATGGCCATTTTGATGATATTAATTCTTCCTAGCCATTTATTGGTATCTTTAATTTCTCTAATGAGTGTCTTGTAATTTCATGGTATATGTCTTTCAATTCCTTGGTTAGGTTTATTCCTAGGTATTTTATTCTTTTAGATGCAATTGTGAATGGAATTGATTTCTTGATTTCTTTCTCCTAATTCATCATTATTGTATATGAATGCAAGATTTCTATGTGTTAATTTTGTCTCCTTCAACATTGCTGAATTCAAATATTAGATCTCATAGTTTTGTTGTGGATTCTTCTTGTTTTCTTATGTACCATATCGCATCATCTGCAAACAGTCAGAGTTTCAATTCTTTGTTACCAATCTGGATGCCTTTTATTTCTTTGTGTTGTCTGATTGCCGTGGCTAGGACCTCCAGAACTACGTGGACTAAAAGGAGGGAGATTGGGCATCCTTCTCTTATTCCCAATCTTAAAGGAAATGCTCTCAGCTTCTCTCTGTTAAGTATGATGTTGGCTGTGCCTTTGTCATATATGGACTTGATTATGTTGAGGTACTTGCCCTCATACCCATTTTGTTGGGAATTTTTATCACAAATGGATGTTGAATTTTGTTGAATAGTTTTTCAGCATCTATGGAGATGATCATGTGGTTTTTACCCTTTTTGTTGATGTGGTGGATGATGATGATAGGTTTTAAAATGTTGTACCATCCTTGCATTCCTGGAATAAATCCTGCTTTATCATTATGGATGATCTTTCTGATGTATTTTTGTATTTGGTTTGGAGTATTTTGTTGAGTAGTTTGCATCTATACTCATCAGGGATGTTGGACTGTGATTTTCCTTCTTTGTGGTGTCTTTGCCTGGTTTTGGCATTAAAGTGATGCTGGCCTCATAGAATGAGTGTAAGTCCCTCCTCTTCTACGTTTTGGAAAACTTTAAGGGGGATGGGTATTAGGTCTTCACTAAATGTTTGATAAAATTCAGCATTGAAGCCATGTGGTCCAGGGATTTTGTTCTTAGGTAGTTTGTTGATTACAAATTAAATTTCGTTGCTGGTAATTGGTCTGTTCAGATTTTCTGTTTCTCCCTGGGTCAGCCTTGCTAGGTTGTATTTTTATAGAAAGTTGTCCATTTCTTCTAGGGTATGCAGTTTGTCAGCATATCATTTTTCATAGTATTCTCTAATAATTTTTTTTCCTGTGGCATCTGTAGTGATTTTTCATTTCTCATTTCTGATTTTGTTTATGCATGTAGACACTCTTTTTCTTGATAAGTCTGGCTAGGGGTTTATTTATTTTATTTTCTCAATGAACCAGCTCCTGCTTTCATTGATTTCTGTTGTTTTATTTTTCTCAGTTTTATTTTTTTCTGCTCAAATCTTTATTATGTCCCTCCTCCTTCTGACTTTGGGCCTCAGGTTTTCTTCTTTTCTAGTTTCATTAATTGTGAGTTTAGACTGTTCATATGGGATTGTTGTTGTCTCCTGAGGTAGGCCTGTATTGCAATATTCTTCCCTCTTAGCATGGCCTTTGCTGCATCCCACAGATATTGCAGTGTTGAATTATTGTTGTCATGTGTTTCCATAAATTGCGTGTTCTCAGTTTTTACTTGGTCATTGATCCATTGGTTTTTTAGGAGCATGTTGTTAAGCCTCCATGTGTTTGTGGGCTTTTTCATTTTCTTTGCATAATATACTTCTTGTTTCATACCTTTGTGGTCTGAGGAGCTGGTTGGTACAATTTCCATCTTTTTGAATTTACTGAGGCTTTTTTTGTGGCCTAGTATATGATCTATTCTTGAAAATGTTCCATGTGCACTTGAGAAGAATGTGTATCCTGCCATTTTGGGTGTAGAGTTCTGTAGATGTCTGTTAGGTCCATCTGTTCTAGGGTGTCGTTCAGGGCTTCTGTGTCCTTCCTTATTTTCTGTCTGGTTGATCTGTCCTTTGAGTGGTGTGTTGAAGTCTCCTAAAATGAACGCATTGCATTCTATTTCCCCCTTTAATTCTGTTAGTTCTTGTTTCACATATGTTGGTGCTCCCTCCTGTGTTGGATGCATGGATATTTATAATGGTTATATCCACTCTTTGGACTGACCCCTTTATCATTATATCCTGTCCTTCCTTGTCTCTTGTTACTTTCTTTGTTTTGAAGTCTATTTTGTCTGATACAGGTACTGCAACACCTGTGTTTTTCTCCCTATTGTTTGCATGAAATATCTTTTTCCATCCCTTCACTTTGGGTCTTTGTATGTCTTTGGGTTTGAAGTGAGTCTCTTGTAGGCAGCATATAGATGGGTCTTGCTTTTTTAGCCACTGTGCAATTCTGTCTTTTGGTTGTTGCATTCAGTCCATTTAGATTTAGGGTAATTATTGATAGATATATACTTACTGCCAATGCCAGGCTTTGGATATGTGGTTACCAAAGGTTTAAGGGCAGGAGGGCCTGCCGCATGTCCTTAGGGGGCAAGCCATGCGGCAAGCCGCCTGGGCTTGCTGGTCTGTGCAAAATTCCAAGCAGGCAGTTCGACAAGTTAGAAAACACATGAGGGTGGCGGGGAGGGGGGGGCACGCGGGGCCCACGAGCCACCTCCCTTTGGCCAATCAGCAGCTGCAGCGGGCACCTGTGGGGGTGCACTTTCTCCCCTGCACCGGGAGAGGAGGAAAACGAAAGCAGCGTCTCCTCAGCTGCAGTCAGACTCCTCGCGAGGCGTGGCATGGACCGGGTGCTCTTGCTGCAGGGTCGCTGAAGGCATTCTGACGGGAATTGCCATGCTGACAATTTGGCTGCTGCCGCCGCCGCTGCCATGCCCTTCAAAGCCTGCACACACACACCCCCCGCCATTAATGGGCCATTCTGCGAGCACGTGAGGGCCCTAAGCCATGGGTAGGTTGCAGCCCCTCAATATGGCCCACGGGGCTCCCTTCCCCACCCCAAGCAGCTGTGGCGGCTGCGCTGCTGAGTCCGCGCAGTGCCCGAGAGCCCTGACAGGACGTGGGGTGTTGCCGCGGGCGGCCGACTCCAAAGTTGAGGGCAGCCTGGCGGCGCAGGTGGTGGCCGCTCATGACGCTCCAGCTACACTTGCTCCAGGCGCTGGTTTAAGGTAGGCGGGGCGTGGGCGCGGGGACCCCTGAGGTGCAGGCAGGTGGGCTGTGTGTTTAGTGGGATGTGGGCCCCAGGCAGCAGGTTCTGTGACTGCTGCTGTTTTGTTCCTTCAGTTTTTCTTTGCTGTTATACTTCACAAATGAGGGAAATCATTAGGTACTTGTCTGTCACTGCCTGGCTTATTTCACTGAGCATAATACCCTCTATCTCCATCCATGTTGTTGCAATTGATAGGATTTGTTTATTTCTTATGGCTGAGTAGTATTCCATTGCGTAAGTGTACCAGCTCTCCTTTATCCATTCATCTACTGATGGACACTTAGGTTGCTTCCATATCTAGGCTATTGTAAACATGCCGCAATAAACATAGGGGTGCATCTGTCTTTTTCAAACTGGGCTGCTGCATTCTTAGGGTAAATTCCTAGAAGTGGAATTCCTGGGTCAAATGGTATTCCTATTTTGAGCATTCTGAGGAACCTCCATACTGCTTTCCACAATGGTTGAACTAGTTTACATTCCCACCAGCAGTGTAGGAGGGTTCCCCTTTCTCCACAACCTCGCCAACATTTGTTGTTGTTTGTCTTTTCAATGATGGCGATCCTTACTGGTGTGAGGTGATATCTCATTGTGGTTTTAATTTGCATTTCTCTGATGATTAGCGATGTAGAGCATCTTTTCATGTGCCTGTTAGCCTTCTGGGTTTCTTCTTTAGAGAACTGTCTATTCAGCTCCTCTGCCAATTTTTTAATTGGATTATTTGCTTTTTTTTTGTTGAGGCATGTGAGCTCTTTATATATTTTGGACGTCAATCCTTTATCGGATCTTTCATTTATGAATATGTTGTCCCATACTGTAGGATACCTTTTTGTTCTATTGATGGTGTCCTTTGCTGTACAGAAGCTTTTTAGCTTGATATAGTCCCACTTGTTCATTTTTGCCTTTGTTTCCCTTGCCCGGGGAGATATGTTCATGAAGAAGTCACTCATGTTTATGTCCATGAGATTTTTGCCTATGTTTTTTTCTACATGGTTTCATGACTTACATTCAGGTCTTTGATCCATTTGGAGTTTACTTTTGTGTATGGGGTTAGACAGTGATCCAGTTTCATTCTCTTACATGTAGCTGTCCAGTTTTGCCAGCACCATCTGTTGAAGAGACTGTCATTTCCCCATTGTATGTCCATGGCTCCGTTATCATATATTAATTGACCATATACGTTTGGGTTAATGTCTGGAGTCTCCATTCTCTTCCACTGGTCTGTGGCTCTGTTCTTGTACCAGTACCAAATTGTATTGATTACTGTGACTTTGTAGTAGAGCTTGGAGTTGGGGAGCGAGATCCCCCCCACTTTATTCTTCATTCTCAGGATTGCTTTGGCTATTCGGGGTCTTTGACGGTTCCATATGAATTTTTTAACTATTTGTTCCAGTTCATTGAAGAATGCTGTTGGTAATTTGATAGGGATTGCATTGGATCTGTATACTGCTTTGGGCAGGATGGCCATTTTGATGATATTAATTCTTCCTAGCCATTTATTGGTATCTTTAATTTCTCTAATGAGTGTCTTGTAATTTCATGGTATATGTCTTTCAATTCCTTGGTTAGGTTTATTCCTAGGTATTTTATTCTTTTAGATGCAATTGTGAATGGAATTGATTTCTTGATTTCTTTCTCCTAATTCATCATTATTGTATATGAATGCAAGATTTCTATGTGTTAATTTTGTCTCCTTCAACATTGCTGAATTCAAATATTAGATCTCATAGTTTTGTTGTGGATTCTTCTTGTTTTCTTATGTACCATATCGCATCATCTGCAAACAGTCAGAGTTTCAATTCTTTGTTACCAATCTGGATGCCTTTTATTTCTTTGTGTTGTCTGATTGCCGTGGCTAGGACCTCCAGAACTACGTGGACTAAAAGGAGGGAGATTGGGCATCCTTCTCTTATTCCCAATCTTAAAGGAAATGCTCTCAGCTTCTCTCTGTTAAGTATGATGTTGGCTGTGCCTTTGTCATATATGGACTTGATTATGTTGAGGTACTTGCCCTCATACCCATTTTGTTGGGAATTTTTATCACAAATGGATGTTGAATTTTGTTGAATAGTTTTTCAGCATCTATGGAGATGATCATGTGGTTTTTACCCTTTTTGTTGATGTGGTGGATGATGATGATAGGTTTTAAAATGTTGTACCATCCTTGCATTCCTGGAATAAATCCTGCTTTATCATTATGGATGATCTTTCTGATGTATTTTTGTATTTGGTTTGGAGTATTTTGTTGAGTAGTTTGCATCTATACTCATCAGGGATGTTGGACTGTGATTTTCCTTCTTTGTGGTGTCTTTGCCTGGTTTTGGCATTAAAGTGATGCTGGCCTCATAGAATGAGTGTAAGTCCCTCCTCTTCTACGTTTTGGAAAACTTTAAGGGGGATGGGTATTAGGTCTTCACTAAATGTTTGATAAAATTCAGCATTGAAGCCATGTGGTCCAGGGATTTTGTTCTTAGGTAGTTTGTTGATTACAAATTAAATTTCGTTGCTGGTAATTGGTCTGTTCAGATTTTCTGTTTCTCCCTGGGTCAGCCTTGCTAGGTTGTATTTTTATAGAAAGTTGTCCATTTCTTCTAGGGTATGCAGTTTGTCAGCATATCATTTTTCATAGTATTCTCTAATAATTTTTTTTCCTGTGGCATCTGTAGTGATTTTTCATTTCTCATTTCTGATTTTGTTTATGCATGTAGACACTCTTTTTCTTGATAAGTCTGGCTAGGGGTTTATTTATTTTATTTTCTCAATGAACCAGCTCCTGCTTTCATTGATTTCTGTTGTTTTATTTTTCTCAGTTTTATTTTTTTCTGCTCAAATCTTTATTATGTCCCTCCTCCTTCTGACTTTGGGCCTCAGGTTTTCTTCTTTTCTAGTTTCATTAATTGTGAGTTTAGACTGTTCATATGGGATTGTTGTTGTCTCCTGAGGTAGGCCTGTATTGCAATATTCTTCCCTCTTAGCATGGCCTTTGCTGCATCCCACAGATATTGCAGTGTTGAATTATTGTTGTCATGTGTTTCCATAAATTGCGTGTTCTCAGTTTTTACTTGGTCATTGATCCATTGGTTTTTTAGGAGCATGTTGTTAAGCCTCCATGTGTTTGTGGGCTTTTTCATTTTCTTTGCATAATATACTTCTTGTTTCATACCTTTGTGGTCTGAGGAGCTGGTTGGTACAATTTCCATCTTTTTGAATTTACTGAGGCTTTTTTTGTGGCCTAGTATATGATCTATTCTTGAAAATGTTCCATGTGCACTTGAGAAGAATGTGTATCCTGCCATTTTGGGTGTAGAGTTCTGTAGATGTCTGTTAGGTCCATCTGTTCTAGGGTGTCGTTCAGGGCTTCTGTGTCCTTCCTTATTTTCTGTCTGGTTGATCTGTCCTTTGAGTGGTGTGTTGAAGTCTCCTAAAATGAACGCATTGCATTCTATTTCCCCCTTTAATTCTGTTAGTTCTTGTTTCACATATGTTGGTGCTCCCTCCTGTGTTGGATGCATGGATATTTATAATGGTTATATCCACTCTTTGGACTGACCCCTTTATCATTATATCCTGTCCTTCCTTGTCTCTTGTTACTTTCTTTGTTTTGAAGTCTATTTTGTCTGATACAGGTACTGCAACACCTGTGTTTTTCTCCCTATTGTTTGCATGAAATATCTTTTTCCATCCCTTCACTTTGGGTCTTTGTATGTCTTTGGGTTTGAAGTGAGTCTCTTGTAGGCAGCATATAGATGGGTCTTGCTTTTTTAGCCACTGTGCAATTCTGTCTTTTGGTTGTTGCATTCAGTCCATTTAGATTTAGGGTAATTATTGATAGATATATACTTACTGCCAATGCCAGGCTTTGGATATGTGGTTACCAAAGGTTTAAGGGCAGGAGGGCCTGCCGCATGTCCTTAGGGGGCAAGCCATGCGGCAAGCCGCCTGGGCTTGCTGGTCTGTGCAAAATTCCAAGCAGGCAGTTCGACAAGTTAGAAAACACATGAGGGTGGCGGGGAGGGGGGGGCACGCGGGGCCCACGAGCCACCTCCCTTTGGCCAATCAGCAGCTGCAGCGGGCACCTGTGGGGGTGCACTTTCTCCCCTGCACCGGGAGAGGAGGAAAACGAAAGCAGCGTCTCCTCAGCTGCAGTCAGACTCCTCGCGAGGCGTGGCATGGACCGGGTGCTCTTGCTGCAGGGTCGCTGAAGGCATTCTGACGGGAATTGCCATGCTGACAATTTGGCTGCTGCCGCCGCCGCTGCCATGCCCTTCAAAGCCTGCACACACACACCCCCCGCCATTAATGGGCCATTCTGCGAGCACGTGAGGGCCCTAAGCCATGGGTAGGTTGCAGCCCCTCAATATGGCCTACGGGGCTCCCTTCCCCACCCCAAGCAGCTGTGGCGGCTGCGCTGCTGAGTCCGCGCAGTGCCCGAGAGCCCTGACAGGACGTGGGGTGTTGCCGCGGGCGGCCGACTCCAAAGTTGAGGGCAGCCTGGCGGCGCAGGTGGTGGCCGCTCATGACGCTCCAGCTACACTTGCTCCAGGCGCTGGTTTAAGGTAGGCGGGGCGTGGGCGCGGGGACCCCTGAGGTGCAGGCAGGTGGGCTGTGTGTTTAGTGGGATGTGGGCCCCAGGCAGCAGGTTCTGTGACTGCTGCTGTTTTGTTCCTTCAGTTTTTCTTTGCTGTTATACTTCACAAATGAGGGAAATCATTAGGTACTTGTCTGTCACTGCCTGGCTTATTTCACTGAGCATAATACCCTCTATCTCCATCCATGTTGTTGCAATTGATAGGATTTGTTTATTTCTTATGGCTGAGTAGTATTCCATTGCGTAAGTGTACCAGCTCTCCTTTATCCATTCATCTACTGATGGACACTTAGGTTGCTTCCATATCTAGGCTATTGTAAACATGCCGCAATAAACATAGGGGTGCATCTGTCTTTTTCAAACTGGGCTGCTGCATTCTTAGGGTAAATTCCTAGAAGTGGAATTCCTGGGTCAAATGGTATTCCTATTTTGAGCATTCTGAGGAACCTCCATACTGCTTTCCACAATGGTTGAACTAGTTTACATTCCCACCAGCAGTGTAGGAGGGTTCCCCTTTCTCCACAACCTCGCCAACATTTGTTGTTGTTTGTCTTTTCAATGATGGCGATCCTTACTGGTGTGAGGTGATATCTCATTGTGGTTTTAATTTGCATTTCTCTGATGATTAGCGATGTAGAGCATCTTTTCATGTGCCTGTTAGCCTTCTGGGTTTCTTCTTTAGAGAACTGTCTATTCAGCTCCTCTGCCAATTTTTTAATTGGATTATTTGCTTTTTTTTTGTTGAGGCATGTGAGCTCTTTATATATTTTGGACGTCAATCCTTTATCGGATCTTTCATTTATGAATATGTTGTCCCATACTGTAGGATACCTTTTTGTTCTATTGATGGTGTCCTTTGCTGTACAGAAGCTTTTTAGCTTGATATAGTCCCACTTGTTCATTTTTGCCTTTGTTTCCCTTGCCCGGGGAGATATGTTCATGAAGAAGTCACTCATGTTTATGTCCATGAGATTTTTGCCTATGTTTTTTTCTACATGGTTTCATGACTTACATTCAGGTCTTTGATCCATTTGGAGTTTACTTTTGTGTATGGGGTTAGACAGTGATCCAGTTTCATTCTCTTACATGTAGCTGTCCAGTTTTGCCAGCACCATCTGTTGAAGAGACTGTCATTTCCCCATTGTATGTCCATGGCTCCGTTATCATATATTAATTGACCATATACGTTTGGGTTAATGTCTGGAGTCTCCATTCTCTTCCACTGGTCTGTGGCTCTGTTCTTGTACCAGTACCAAATTGTATTGATTACTGTGACTTTGTAGTAGAGCTTGGAGTTGGGGAGCGAGATCCCCCCCACTTTATTCTTCATTCTCAGGATTGCTTTGGCTATTCGGGGTCTTTGACGGTTCCATATGAATTTTTTAACTATTTGTTCCAGTTCATTGAAGAATGCTGTTGGTAATTTGATAGGGATTGCATTGGATCTGTATACTGCTTTGGGCAGGATGGCCATTTTGATGATATTAATTCTTCCTAGCCATTTATTGGTATCTTTAATTTCTCTAATGAGTGTCTTGTAATTTCATGGTATATGTCTTTCAATTCCTTGGTTAGGTTTATTCCTAGGTATTTTATTCTTTTAGATGCAATTGTGAATGGAATTGATTTCTTGATTTCTTTCTCCTAATTCATCATTATTGTATATGAATGCAAGATTTCTATGTGTTAATTTTGTCTCCTTCAACATTGCTGAATTCAAATATTAGATCTCATAGTTTTGTTGTGGATTCTTCTTGTTTTCTTATGTACCATATCGCATCATCTGCAAACAGTCAGAGTTTCAATTCTTTGTTACCAATCTGGATGCCTTTTATTTCTTTGTGTTGTCTGATTGCCGTGGCTAGGACCTCCAGAACTACGTGGACTAAAAGGAGGGAGATTGGGCATCCTTCTCTTATTCCCAATCTTAAAGGAAATGCTCTCAGCTTCTCTCTGTTAAGTATGATGTTGGCTGTGCCTTTGTCATATATGGACTTGATTATGTTGAGGTACTTGCCCTCATACCCATTTTGTTGGGAATTTTTATCACAAATGGATGTTGAATTTTGTTGAATAGTTTTTCAGCATCTATGGAGATGATCATGTGGTTTTTACCCTTTTTGTTGATGTGGTGGATGATGATGATAGGTTTTAAAATGTTGTACCATCCTTGCATTCCTGGAATAAATCCTGCTTTATCATTATGGATGATCTTTCTGATGTATTTTTGTATTTGGTTTGGAGTATTTTGTTGAGTAGTTTGCATCTGTACTCATCAGGGATGTTGGACTGTGATTTTCCTTCTTTGTGGTGTCTTTGCCTGGTTTTGGCATTAAAGTGATGCTGGCCTCATAGAATGAGTGTAAGTCCCTCCTCTTCTACGTTTTGGAAAACTTTAAGGGGGATGGGTATTAGGTCTTCACTAAATGTTTGATAAAATTCAGCATTGAAGCCATGTGGTCCAGGGATTTTGTTCTTAGGTAGTTTGTTGATTACAAATTAAATTTCGTTGCTGGTAATTGGTCTGTTCAGATTTTCTGTTTCTCCCTGGGTCAGCCTTGCTAGGTTGTATTTTTATAGAAAGTTGTCCATTTCTTCTAGGGTATGCAGTTTGTCAGCATATCATTTTTCATAGTATTCTCTAATAATTTTTTTTCCTGTGGCATCTGTAGTGATTTTTCATTTCTCATTTCTGATTTTGTTTATGCATGTAGACACTCTTTTTCTTGATAAGTCTGGCTAGGGGTTTATTTATTTTATTTTCTCAATGAACCAGCTCCTGCTTTCATTGATTTCTGTTGTTTTATTTTTCTCAGTTTTATTTTTTTCTGCTCAAATCTTTATTATGTCCCTCCTCCTTCTGACTTTGGGCCTCAGGTTTTCTTCTTTTCTAGTTTCATTAATTGTGAGTTTAGACTGTTCATATGGGATTGTTGTTGTCTCCTGAGGTAGGCCTGTATTGCAATATTCTTCCCTCTTAGCATGGCCTTTGCTGCATCCCACAGATATTGCAGTGTTGAATTATTGTTGTCATGTGTTTCCATAAATTGCGTGTTCTCAGTTTTTACTTGGTCATTGATCCATTGGTTTTTTAGGAGCATGTTGTTAAGCCTCCATGTGTTTGTGGGCTTTTTCATTTTCTTTGCATAATATACTTCTTGTTTCATACCTTTGTGGTCTGAGGAGCTGGTTGGTACAATTTCCATCTTTTTGAATTTACTGAGGCTTTTTTTGTGGCCTAGTATATGATCTATTCTTGAAAATGTTCCATGTGCACTTGAGAAGAATGTGTATCCTGCCATTTTGGGTGTAGAGTTCTGTAGATGTCTGTTAGGTCCATCTGTTCTAGGGTGTCGTTCAGGGCTTCTGTGTCCTTCCTTATTTTCTGTCTGGTTGATCTGTCCTTTGAGTGGTGTGTTGAAGTCTCCTAAAATGAACGCATTGCATTCTATTTCCCCCTTTAATTCTGTTAGTTCTTGTTTCACATATGTTGGTGCTCCCTCCTGTGTTGGATGCATGGATATTTATAATGGTTATATCCACTCTTTGGACTGACCCCTTTATCATTATATCCTGTCCTTCCTTGTCTCTTGTTACTTTCTTTGTTTTGAAGTCTATTTTGTCTGATACAGGTACTGCAACACCTGTGTTTTTCTCCCTATTGTTTGCATGAAATATCTTTTTCCATCCCTTCACTTTGGGTCTTTGTATGTCTTTGGGTTTGAAGTGAGTCTCTTGTAGGCAGCATATAGATGGGTCTTGCTTTTTTAGCCACTGTGCAATTCTGTCTTTTGGTTGTTGCATTCAGTCCATTTAGATTTAGGGTAATTATTGATAGATATATACTTACTGCCAATGCCAGGCTTTGGATATGTGGTTACCAAAGGTTTAAGGGCAGGAGGGCCTGCCGCATGTCCTTAGGGGGCAAGCCATGCGGCAAGCCGCCTGGGCTTGCTGGTCTGTGCAAAATTCCAAGCAGGCAGTTCGACAAGTTAGAAAACACATGAGGGTGGCGGGGAGGGGGGGGCACGCGGGGCCCACGAGCCACCTCCCTTTGGCCAATCAGCAGCTGCAGCGGGCACCTGTGGGGGTGCACTTTCTCCCCTGCACCGGGAGAGGAGGAAAACGAAAGCAGCGTCTCCTCAGCTGCAGTCAGACTCCTCGCGAGGCGTGGCATGGACCGGGTGCTCTTGCTGCAGGGTCGCTGAAGGCATTCTGATGGGAATTGCCATGCTGACAATTTGGCTGCTGCCGCCGCCGCTGCCATGCCCTTCAAAGCCTGCACACACACACCCCCCGCCATTAATGGGCCATTCTGCGAGCACGTGAGGGCCCTAAGCCATGGGTAGGTTGCAGCCCCTCAATATGGCCTACGGGGCTCCCTTCCCCACCCCAAGCAGCTGTGGCGGCTGCGCTGCTGAGTCCGCGCAGTGCCCGAGAGCCCTGACAGGACGTGGGGTGTTGCCGCGGGCGGCCGACTCCAAAGTTGAGGGCAGCCTGGCGGCGCAGGTGGTGGCCGCTCATGACGCTCCAGCTACACTTGCTCCAGGCGCTGGTTTAAGGTAGGCGGGGCGTGGGCGCGGGGACCCCTGAGGTGCAGGCAGGTGGGCTGTGTGTTTAGTGGGATGTGGGCCCCAGGCAGCAGGTTCTGTGACTGCTGCTGTTTTGTTCCTTCAGTTTTTCTTTGCTGTTATACTTCACAAATGAGGGAAATCATTAGGTACTTGTCTGTCACTGCCTGGCTTATTTCACTGAGCATAATACCCTCTATCTCCATCCATGTTGTTGCAATTGATAGGATTTGTTTATTTCTTATGGCTGAGTAGTATTCCATTGCGTAAGTGTACCAGCTCTCCTTTATCCATTCATCTACTGATGGACACTTAGGTTGCTTCCATATCTAGGCTATTGTAAACATGCCGCAATAAACATAGGGGTGCATCTGTCTTTTTCAAACTGGGCTGCTGCATTCTTAGGGTAAATTCCTAGAAGTGGAATTCCTGGGTCAAATGGTATTCCTATTTTGAGCATTCTGAGGAACCTCCATACTGCTTTCCACAATGGTTGAACTAGTTTACATTCCCACCAGCAGTGTAGGAGGGTTCCCCTTTCTCCACAACCTCGCCAACATTTGTTGTTGTTTGTCTTTTCAATGATGGCGATCCTTACTGGTGTGAGGTGATATCTCATTGTGGTTTTAATTTGCATTTCTCTGATGATTAGCGATGTAGAGCATCTTTTCATGTGCCTGTTAGCCTTCTGGGTTTCTTCTTTAGAGAACTGTCTATTCAGCTCCTCTGCCAATTTTTTAATTGGATTATTTGCTTTTTTTTTGTTGAGGCATGTGAGCTCTTTATATATTTTGGACGTCAATCCTTTATCGGATCTTTCATTTATGAATATGTTGTCCCATACTGTAGGATACCTTTTTGTTCTATTGATGGTGTCCTTTGCTGTACAGAAGCTTTTTAGCTTGATATAGTCCCACTTGTTCATTTTTGCCTTTGTTTCCCTTGCCCGGGGAGATATGTTCATGAAGAAGTCACTCATGTTTATGTCCATGAGATTTTTGCCTATGTTTTTTTCTACATGGTTTCATGACTTACATTCAGGTCTTTGATCCATTTGGAGTTTACTTTTGTGTATGGGGTTAGACAGTGATCCAGTTTCATTCTCTTACATGTAGCTGTCCAGTTTTGCCAGCACCATCTGTTGAAGAGACTGTCATTTCCCCATTGTATGTCCATGGCTCCGTTATCATATATTAATTGACCATATACGTTTGGGTTAATGTCTGGAGTCTCCATTCTCTTCCACTGGTCTGTGGCTCTGTTCTTGTACCAGTACCAAATTGTATTGATTACTGTGACTTTGTAGTAGAGCTTGGAGTTGGGGAGCGAGATCCCCCCCACTTTATTCTTCATTCTCAGGATTGCTTTGGCTATTCGGGGTCTTTGACGGTTCCATATGAATTTTTTAACTATTTGTTCCAGTTCATTGAAGAATGCTGTTGGTAATTTGATAGGGATTGCATTGGATCTGTATACTGCTTTGGGCAGGATGGCCATTTTGATGATATTAATTCTTCCTAGCCATTTATTGGTATCTTTAATTTCTCTAATGAGTGTCTTGTAATTTCATGGTATATGTCTTTCAATTCCTTGGTTAGGTTTATTCCTAGGTATTTTATTCTTTTAGATGCAATTGTGAATGGAATTGATTTCTTGATTTCTTTCTCCTAATTCATCATTATTGTATATGAATGCAAGATTTCTATGTGTTAATTTTGTCTCCTTCAACATTGCTGAATTCAAATATTAGATCTCATAGTTTTGTTGTGGATTCTTCTTGTTTTCTTATGTACCATATCGCATCATCTGCAAACAGTCAGAGTTTCAATTCTTTGTTACCAATCTGGATGCCTTTTATTTCTTTGTGTTGTCTGATTGCCGTGGCTAGGACCTCCAGAACTACGTGGACTAAAAGGAGGGAGATTGGGCATCCTTCTCTTATTCCCAATCTTAAAGGAAATGCTCTCAGCTTCTCTCTGTTAAGTATGATGTTGGCTGTGCCTTTGTCATATATGGACTTGATTATGTTGAGGTACTTGCCCTCATACCCATTTTGTTGGGAATTTTTATCACAAATGGATGTTGAATTTTGTTGAATAGTTTTTCAGCATCTATGGAGATGATCATGTGGTTTTTACCCTTTTTGTTGATGTGGTGGATGATGATGATAGGTTTTAAAATGTTGTACCATCCTTGCATTCCTGGAATAAATCCTGCTTTATCATTATGGATGATCTTTCTGATGTATTTTTGTATTTGGTTTGGAGTATTTTGTTGAGTAGTTTGCATCTATACTCATCAGGGATGTTGGACTGTGATTTTCCTTCTTTGTGGTGTCTTTGCCTGGTTTTGGCATTAAAGTGATGCTGGCCTCATAGAATGAGTGTAAGTCCCTCCTCTTCTACGTTTTGGAAAACTTTAAGGGGGATGGGTATTAGGTCTTCACTAAATGTTTGATAAAATTCAGCATTGAAGCCATGTGGTCCAGGGATTTTGTTCTTAGGTAGTTTGTTGATTACAAATTAAATTTCGTTGCTGGTAATTGGTCTGTTCAGATTTTCTGTTTCTCCCTGGGTCAGCCTTGCTAGGTTGTATTTTTATAGAAAGTTGTCCATTTCTTCTAGGGTATGCAGTTTGTCAGCATATCATTTTTCATAGTATTCTCTAATAATTTTTTTTCCTGTGGCATCTGTAGTGATTTTTCATTTCTCATTTCTGATTTTGTTTATGCATGTAGACACTCTTTTTCTTGATAAGTCTGGCTAGGGGTTTATTTATTTTATTTTCTCAATGAACCAGCTCCTGCTTTCATTGATTTCTGTTGTTTTATTTTTCTCAGTTTTATTTTTTTCTGCTCAAATCTTTATTATGTCCCTCCTCCTTCTGACTTTGGGCCTCAGGTTTTCTTCTTTTCTAGTTTCATTAATTGTGAGTTTAGACTGTTCATATGGGATTGTTGTTGTCTCCTGAGGTAGGCCTGTATTGCAATATTCTTCCCTCTTAGCATGGCCTTTGCTGCATCCCACAGATATTGCAGTGTTGAATTATTGTTGTCATGTGTTTCCATAAATTGCGTGTTCTCAGTTTTTACTTGGTCATTGATCCATTGGTTTTTTAGGAGCATGTTGTTAAGCCTCCATGTGTTTGTGGGCTTTTTCATTTTCTTTGCATAATATACTTCTTGTTTCATACCTTTGTGGTCTGAGGAGCTGGTTGGTACAATTTCCATCTTTTTGAATTTACTGAGGCTTTTTTTGTGGCCTAGTATATGATCTATTCTTGAAAATGTTCCATGTGCACTTGAGAAGAATGTGTATCCTGCCATTTTGGGTGTAGAGTTCTGTAGATGTCTGTTAGGTCCATCTGTTCTAGGGTGTCGTTCAGGGCTTCTGTGTCCTTCCTTATTTTCTGTCTGGTTGATCTGTCCTTTGAGTGGTGTGTTGAAGTCTCCTAAAATGAACGCATTGCATTCTATTTCCCCCTTTAATTCTGTTAGTTCTTGTTTCACATATGTTGGTGCTCCCTCCTGTGTTGGATGCATGGATATTTATAATGGTTATATCCACTCTTTGGACTGACCCCTTTATCATTATATCCTGTCCTTCCTTGTCTCTTGTTACTTTCTTTGTTTTGAAGTCTATTTTGTCTGATACAGGTAATGCAACACCTGTGTTTTTCTCCCTATTGTTTGCATGAAATATCTTTTTCCATCCCTTCACTTTGGGTCTTTGTATGTCTTTGGGTTTGAAGTGAGTCTCTTGTAGGCAGCATATAGATGGGTCTTGCTTTTTTAGCCACTGTGCAATTCTGTCTTTTGGTTGTTGCATTCAGTCCATTTAGATTTAGGGTAATTATTGATAGATATATACTTACTGCCAATGCCAGGCTTTGGATATGTGGTTACCAAAGGTTTAAGGGCAGGAGGGCCTGCCGCATGTCCTTAGGGGGCAAGCCATGCGGCAAGCCGCCTGGGCTTGCTGGTCTGTGCAAAATTCCAAGCAGGCAGTTCGACAAGTTAGAAAACACATGAGGGTGGCGGGGAGGGGGGGGCACGCGGGGCCCACAAGCCACCTCCCTTCGGCCAATCAGCAGCTGCAGCGGGCACCTGTGGGGGTGCACTTTCTCCCCTGCACCGGGAGAGGAGGAAAACGAAAGCAGCGTCTCCTCAGCTGCAGTCAGACTCCTCGCGAGGCGTGGCATGGACCGGGTGCTCTTGCTGCAGGGTCGCTGAAGGCATTCTGACGGGAATTGCCATGCTGACAATTTGGCTGCTGCCGCCGCCGCTGCCATGCCCTTCAAAGCCTGCACACACACACACCCCGCCATTAATGGGCCATTCTGCGAGCACGTGAGGGCCCTAAGCCATGGGTAGGTTGCAGCCCCTCAATATGGCCTACGGGGCTCCCTTCCCCACCCCAAGCAGCTGTGGCGGCTGCGCTGCTGAGTCCGCGCAGTGCCCGAGAGCCCTGACAGGACGTGGGGTGTTGCCGCGGGCGGCCGACTCCAAAGTTGAGGGCAGCCTGGCGGCGCAGGTGGTGGCCGCTCATGACGCTCCAGCTACACTTGCTCCAGGCGCTGGTTTAAGGTAGGCGGGGCGTGGGCGCGGGGACCCCTGAGGTGCAGGCAGGTGGGCTGTGTGTTTAGTGGGATGTGGGCCCCAGGCAGCAGGTTCTGTGACTGCTGCTGTTTTGTTCCTTCAGTTTTTCTTTGCTGTTATACTTCACAAATGAGGGAAATCATTAGGTACTTGTCTGTCACTGCCTGGCTTATTTCACTGAGCATAATACCCTCTATCTCCATCCATGTTGTTGCAATTGATAGGATTTGTTTATTTCTTATGGCTGAGTAGTATTCCATTGCGTAAGTGTACCAGCTCTCCTTTATCCATTCATCTACTGATGGACACTTAGGTTGCTTCCATATCTAGGCTATTGTAAACATGCCGCAATAAACATAGGGGTGCATCTGTCTTTTTCAAACTGGGCTGCTGCATTCTTAGGGTAAATTCCTAGAAGTAGAATTCCTGGGTCAAATGGTATTCCTATTTTGAGCATTCTGAGGAACCTCCATACTGCTTTCCACAATGGTTGAACTAGTTTACATTCCCACCAGCAGTGTAGGAGGGTTCCCCTTTCTCCACAACCTCGCCAACATTTGTTGTTGTTTGTCTTTTCAATGATGGCGATCCTTACTGGTGTGAGGTGATATCTCATTGTGGTTTTAATTTGCATTTCTCTGATGATTAGCGATGTAGAGCATCTTTTCATGTGCCTGTTAGCCTTCTGGGTTTCTTCTTTAGAGAACTGTCTATTCAGCTCCTCTGCCAATTTTTTAATTGGATTATTTGCTTTTTTTTTGTTGAGGCATGTGAGCTCTTTATATATTTTGGACGTCAATCCTTTATCGGATCTTCATTTATGAATATGTTGTCCCATACTGTAGGATACCTTTTTGTTCTATTGATGGTGTCCTTTGCTGTACAGAAGCTTTTTAGCTTGATATAGTCCCACTTGTTCATTTTTGCCTTTGTTTCCCTTGCCCGGGGAGATATGTTCATGAAGAAGTCACTCATGTTTATGTCCATGAGATTTTTGCCTATGTTTTTTTCTACATGGTTTCATGACTTACATTCAGGTCTTTGATCCATTTGGAGTTTACTTTTGTGTATGGGGTTAGACAGTGATCCAGTTTCATTCTCTTACATGTAGCTGTCCAGTTTTGCCAGCACCATCTGTTGAAGAGACTGTCATTTCCCCATTGTATGTCCATGGCTCCGTTATCATATATTAATTGACCATATACGTTTGGGTTAATGTCTGGAGTCTCCATTCTCTTCCACTGGTCTGTGGCTCTGTTCTTGTACCAGTACCAAATTGTATTGATTACTGTGACTTTGTAGTAGAGCTTGGAGTTGGGGAGTGAGATCCCCCCCACTTTATTCTTCATTCTCAGGATTGCTTTGGCTATTCGGGGTCTTTGACGGTTCCATATGAATTTTTTAACTATTTGTTCCAGTTCATTGAAGAATGCTGTTGGTAATTTGATAGGGATTGCATTGGATCTGTATACTGCTTTGGGCAGGATGGCCATTTTGATGATATTAATTCTTCCTAGCCATTTATTGGTATCTTTAATTTCTCTAATGAGTGTCTTGTAATTTCATGGTATATGTCTTTCAATTCCTTGGTTAGGTTTATTCCTAGGTATTTTATTCTTTTAGATGCAATTGTGAATGGAATTGATTTCTTGATTTCTTTCTCCTAATTCATCATTATTGTATATGAATGCAAGATTTCTATGTGTTAATTTTGTCTCCTTCAACATTGCTGAATTCAAATATTAGATCTCATAGTTTTGTTGTGGATTCTTCTTGTTTTCTTATGTACCATATCGCATCATCTGCAAACAGTCAGAGTTTCAATTCTTTGTTACCAATCTGGATGCCTTTTATTTCTTTGTGTTGTCTGATTGCCGTGGCTAGGACCTCCAGAACTACGTGGACTAAAAGGAGGGAGATTGGGCATCCTTCTCTTATTCCCAATCTTAAAGGAAATGCTCTCAGCTTCTCTCTGTTAAGTATGATGTTGGCTGTGCCTTTGTCATATATGGACTTGATTATGTTGAGGTACTTGCCCTCATACCCATTTTGTTGGGAATTTTTATCACAAATGGATGTTGAATTTTGTTGAATAGTTTTTCAGCATCTATGGAGATGATCATGTGGTTTTTACCCTTTTTGTTGATGTGGTGGATGATGATGATAGGTTTTAAAATGTTGTACCATCCTTGCATTCCTGGAATAAATCCTGCTTTATCATTATGGATGATCTTTCTGATGTATTTTTGTATTTGGTTTGGAGTATTTTGTTGAGTAGTTTGCATCTATACTCATCAGGGATGTTGGACTGTGATTTTCCTTCTTTGTGGTGTCTTTGCCTGGTTTTGGCATTAAAGTGATGCTGGCCTCATAGAATGAGTGTAAGTCCCTCCTCTTCTACGTTTTGGAAAACTTTAAGGGGGATGGGTATTAGGTCTTCACTAAATGTTTGATAAAATTCAGCATTGAAGCCATGTGGTCCAGGGATTTTGTTCTTAGGTAGTTTGTTGATTACAAATTAAATTTCGTTGCTGGTAATTGGTCTGTTCAGATTTTCTGTTTCTCCCTGGGTCAGCCTTGCTAGGTTGTATTTTTATAGAAAGTTGTCCATTTCTTCTAGGGTATGCAGTTTGTCAGCATATCATTTTTCATAGTATTCTCTAATAATTTTTTTTCCTGTGGCATCTGTAGTGATTTTTCATTTCTCATTTCTGATTTTGTTTATGCATGTAGACACTCTTTTTCTTGATAAGTCTGGCTAGGGGTTTATTTATTTTATTTTCTCAATGAACCAGCTCCTGCTTTCATTGATTTCTGTTGTTTTATTTTTCTCAGTTTTATTTTTTTCTGCTCAAATCTTTATTATGTCCCTCCTCCTTCTGACTTTGGGCCTCAGGTTTTCTTCTTTTCTAGTTTCATTAATTGTGAGTTTAGACTGTTCATATGGGATTGTTGTTGTCTCCTGAGGTAGGCCTGTATTGCAATATTCTTCCCTCTTAGCATGGCCTTTGCTGCATCCCACAGATATTGCAGTGTTGAATTATTGTTGTCATGTGTTTCCATAAATTGCGTGTTCTCAGTTTTTACTTGGTCATTGATCCATTGGTTTTTTAGGAGCATGTTGTTAAGCCTCCATGTGTTTGTGGGCTTTTTCATTTTCTTTGCATAATATACTTCTTGTTTCATACCTTTGTGGTCTGAGGAGCTGGTTGGTACAATTTCCATCTTTTTGAATTTACTGAGGCTTTTTTTGTGGCCTAGTATATGATCTATTCTTGAAAATGTTCCATGTGCACTTGAGAAGAATGTGTATCCTGCCATTTTGGGTGTAGAGTTCTGTAGATGTCTGTTAGGTCCATCTGTTCTAGGGTGTCGTTCAGGGCTTCTGTGTCCTTCCTTATTTTCTGTCTGGTTGATCTGTCCTTTGAGTGGTGTGTTGAAGTCTCCTAAAATGAACGCATTGCATTCTATTTCCCCCTTTAATTCTGTTAGTTCTTGTTTCACATATGTTGGTGCTCCCTCCTGTGTTGGATGCATGGATATTTATAATGGTTATATCCACTCTTTGGACTGACCCCTTTATCATTATATCCTGTCCTTCCTTGTCTCTTGTTACTTTCTTTGTTTTGAAGTCTATTTTGTCTGATACAGGTACTGCAACACCTGTGTTTTTCTCCCTATTGTTTGCATGAAATATCTTTTTCCATCCCTTCACTTTGGGTCTTTGTATGTCTTTGGGTTTGAAGTGAGTCTCTTGTAGGCAGCATATAGATGGGTCTTGCTTTTTTAGCCACTGTGCAATTCTGTCTTTTGGTTGTTGCATTCAGTCCATTTAGATTTAGGGTAATTATTGATAGATATATACTTACTGCCAATGCCAGGCTTTGGATATGTGGTTACCAAAGGTTTAAGGGCAGGAGGGCCTGCCGCATGTCCTTAGGGGGCAAGCCATGCGGCAAGCCGCCTGGGCTTGCTGGTCTGTGCAAAATTCCAAGCAGGCAGTTCGACAAGTTAGAAAACACATGAGGGTGGCGGGGAGGGGGGGCACGCGGGGCCCACGAGCCACCTCCCTTTGGCCAATCAGCAGCTGCAGCGGGCACCTGTGGGGGTGCACTTTCTCCCCTGCACCGGGAGAGGAGGAAAACGAAAGCAGCGTCTCCTCAGCTGCAGTCAGACTCCTCGCGAGGCGTGGCATGGACCGGGTGCTCTTGCTGCAGGGTCGCTGAAGGCATTCTGACGGGAATTGCCATGCTGACAATTTGGCTGCTGCCGCCGCCGCTGCCATGCCCTTCAAAGCCTGCACACACACACACCCCGCCATTAATGGGCCATTCTGCGAGCACGTGAGGGCCCTAAGCCATGGGTAGGTTGCAGCCCCTCAATATGGCCTACGGGGCTCCCTTCCCCACCCCAAGCAGCTGTGGCGGCTGCGCTGCTGAGTCCGCGCAGTGCCCGAGAGCCCTGACAGGACGTGGGGTGTTGCCGCGGGCGGCCGACTCCAAAGTTGAGGGCAGCCTGGCGGCGCAGGTGGTGGCCGCTCATGACGCTCCAGCTACACTTGCTCCAGGCGCTGGTTTAAGGTAGGCGGGGCGTGGGCGCGGGGACCCCTGAGGTGCAGGCAGGTGGGCTGTGTGTTTAGTGGGATGTGGGCCCCAGGCAGCAGGTTCTGTGACTGCTGCTGTTTTGTTCCTTCAGTTTTTCTTTGCTGTTATACTTCACAAATGAGGGAAATCATTAGGTACTTGTCTGTCACTGCCTGGCTTATTTCACTGAGCATAATACCCTCTATCTCCATCCATGTTGTTGCAATTGATAGGATTTGTTTATTTCTTATGGCTGAGTAGTATTCCATTGCGTAAGTGTACCAGCTCTCCTTTATCCATTCATCTACTGATGGACACTTAGGTTGCTTCCATATCTAGGCTATTGTAAACATGCCGCAATAAACATAGGGGTGCATCTGTCTTTTTCAAACTGGGCTGCTGCATTCTTAGGGTAAATTCCTAGAAGTGGAATTCCTGGGTCAAATGGTATTCCTATTTTGAGCATTCTGAGGAACCTCCATACTGCTTTCCACAATGGTTGAACTAGTTTACATTCCCACCAGCAGTGTAGGAGGGTTCCCCTTTCTCCACAACCTCGCCAACATTTGTTGTTGTTTGTCTTTTCAATGATGGCGATCCTTACTGGTGTGAGGTGATATCTCATTGTGGTTTTAATTTGCATTTCTCTGATGATTAGCGATGTAGAGCATCTTTTCATGTGCCTGTTAGCCTTCTGGGTTTCTTCTTTAGAGAACTGTCTATTCAGCTCCTCTGCCAATTTTTTAATTGGATTATTTGCTTTTTTTTTGTTGAGGCATGTGAGCTCTTTATATATTTTGGACGTCAATCCTTTATCGGATCTTCATTTATGAATATGTTGTCCCATACTGTAGGATACCTTTTTGTTCTATTGATGGTGTCCTTTGCTGTACAGAAGCTTTTTAGCTTGATATAGTCCCACTTGTTCATTTTTGCCTTTGTTTCCCTTGCCCGGGGAGATATGTTCATGAAGAAGTCACTCATGTTTATGTCCATGAGATTTTTGCCTATGTTTTTTTCTACATGGTTTCATGACTTACATTCAGGTCTTTGATCCATTTGGAGTTTACTTTTGTGTATGGGGTTAGACAGTGATCCAGTTTCATTCTCTTACATGTAGCTGTCCAGTTTTGCCAGCACCATCTGTTGAAGAGACTGTCATTTCCCCATTGTATGTCCATGGCTCCGTTATCATATATTAATTGACCATATACGTTTGGGTTAATGTCTGGAGTCTCCATTCTCTTCCACTGGTCTGTGGCTCTGTTCTTGTACCAGTACCAAATTGTATTGATTACTGTGACTTTGTAGTAGAGCTTGGAGTTGGGGAGCGAGATCCCCCCCACTTTATTCTTCATTCTCAGGATTGCTTTGGCTATTCGGGGTCTTTGACGGTTCCATATGAATTTTTTAACTATTTGTTCCAGTTCATTGAAGAATGCTGTTGGTAATTTGATAGGGATTGCATTGGATCTGTATACTGCTTTGGGCAGGATGGCCATTTTGATGATATTAATTCTTCCTAGCCATTTATTGGTATCTTTAATTTCTCTAATGAGTGTCTTGTAATTTCATGGTATATGTCTTTCAATTCCTTGGTTAGGTTTATTCCTAGGTATTTTATTCTTTTAGATGCAATTGTGAATGGAATTGATTTCTTGATTTCTTTCTCCTAATTCATCATTATTGTATATGAATGCAAGATTTCTATGTGTTAATTTTGTCTCCTTCAACATTGCTGAATTCAAATATTAGATCTCATAGTTTTGTTGTGGATTCTTCTTGTTTTCTTATGTACCATATCGCATCATCTGCAAACAGTCAGAGTTTCAATTCTTTGTTACCAATCTGGATGCCTTTTATTTCTTTGTGTTGTCTGATTGCCGTGGCTAGGACCTCCAGAACTACGTGGACTAAAAGGAGGGAGATTGGGCATCCTTCTCTTATTCCCAATCTTAAAGGAAATGCTCTCAGCTTCTCTCTGTTAAGTATGATGTTGGCTGTGCCTTTGTCATATATGGACTTGATTATGTTGAGGTACTTGCCCTCATACCCATTTTGTTGGGAATTTTTATCACAAATGGATGTTGAATTTTGTTGAATAGTTTTTCAGCATCTATGGAGATGATCATGTGGTTTTTACCCTTTTTGTTGATGTGGTGGATGATGATGATAGGTTTTAAAATGTTGTACCATCCTTGCATTCCTGGAATAAATCCTGCTTTATCATTATGGATGATCTTTCTGATGTATTTTTGTATTTGGTTTGGAGTATTTTGTTGAGTAGTTTGCATCTATACTCATCAGGGATGTTGGACTGTGATTTTCCTTCTTTGTGGTGTCTTTGCCTGGTTTTGGCATTAAAGTGATGCTGGCCTCATAGAATGAGTGTAAGTCCCTCCTCTTCTACGTTTTGGAAAACTTTAAGGGGGATGGGTATTAGGTCTTCACTAAATGTTTGATAAAATTCAGCATTGAAGCCATGTGGTCCAGGGATTTTGTTCTTAGGTAGTTTGTTGATTACAAATTAAATTTCGTTGCTGGTAATTGGTCTGTTCAGATTTTCTGTTTCTCCCTGGGTCAGCCTTGCTAGGTTGTATTTTTATAGAAAGTTGTCCATTTCTTCTAGGGTATGCAGTTTGTCAGCATATCATTTTTCATAGTATTCTCTAATAATTTTTTTTCCTGTGGCATCTGTAGTGATTTTTCATTTCTCATTTCTGATTTTGTTTATGCATGTAGACACTCTTTTTCTTGATAAGTCTGGCTAGGGGTTTATTTATTTTATTTTCTCAATGAACCAGCTCCTGCTTTCATTGATTTCTGTTGTTTTATTTTTCTCAGTTTTATTTTTTTCTGCTCAAATCTTTATTATGTCCCTCCTCCTTCTGACTTTGGGCCTCAGGTTTTCTTCTTTTCTAGTTTCATTAATTGTGAGTTTAGACTGTTCATATGGGATTGTTGTTGTCTCCTGAGGTAGGCCTGTATTGCAATATTCTTCCCTCTTAGCATGGCCTTTGCTGCATCCCACAGATATTGCAGTGTTGAATTATTGTTGTCATGTGTTTCCATAAATTGCGTGTTCTCAGTTTTTACTTGGTCATTGATCCATTGGTTTTTTAGGAGCATGTTGTTAAGCCTCCATGTGTTTGTGGGCTTTTTCATTTTCTTTGCATAATATACTTCTTGTTTCATACCTTTGTGGTCTGAGGAGCTGGTTGGTACAATTTCCATCTTTTTGAATTTACTGAGGCTTTTTTTGTGGCCTAGTATATGATCTATTCTTGAAAATGTTCCATGTGCACTTGAGAAGAATGTGTATCCTGCCATTTTGGGTGTAGAGTTCTGTAGATGTCTGTTAGGTCCATCTGTTCTAGGGTGTCGTTCAGGGCTTCTGTGTCCTTCCTTATTTTCTGTCTGGTTGATCTGTCCTTTGAGTGGTGTGTTGAAGTCTCCTAAAATGAACGCATTGCATTCTATTTCCCCCTTTAATTCTGTTAGTTCTTGTTTCACATATGTTGGTGCTCCCTCCTGTGTTGGATGCATGGATATTTATAATGGTTATATCCACTCTTTGGACTGACCCCTTTATCATTATATCCTGTCCTTCCTTGTCTCTTGTTACTTTCTTTGTTTTGAAGTCTATTTTGTCTGATACAGGTACTGCAACACCTGTGTTTTTCTCCCTATTGTTTGCATGAAATATCTTTTTCCATCCCTTCACTTTGGGTCTTTGTATGTCTTTGGGTTTGAAGTGAGTCTCTTGTAGGCAGCATATAGATGGGTCTTGCTTTTTTAGCCACTGTGCAATTCTGTCTTTTGGTTGTTGCATTCAGTCCATTTAGATTTAGGGTAATTATTGATAGATATATACTTACTGCCAATGCCAGGCTTTGGATATGTGGTTACCAAAGGTTTAAGGGCAGGAGGGCCTGCCGCATGTCCTTAGGGGGCAAGCCATGCGGCAAGCCGCCTGGGCTTGCTGGTCTGTGCAAAATTCCAAGCAGGCAGTTCGACAAGTTAGAAAACACATGAGGGTGGCGGGGAGGGGGGGGCACGCGGGGCCCACGAGCCACCTCCCTTCGGCCAATCAGCAGCTGCAGCGGGCACCTGTGGGGGTGCACTTTCTCCCCTGCACCGGGAGAGGAGGAAAACGAAAGCAGCGTCTCCTCAGCTGCAGTCAGACTCCTCGCGAGGCGTGGCATGGACCGGGTGCTCTTGCTGCAGGGTCGCTGAAGGCATTCTGACGGGAATTGCCATGCTGACAATTTGGCTGCTGCCGCCGCCGCTGCCATGCCCTTCAAAGCCTGCACACACACACCCCCCGCCATTAATGGGCCATTCTGCGAGCACGTGAGGGCCCTAAGCCATGGGTAGGTTGCAGCCCCTCAATATGGCCTACGGGGCTCCCTTCCCCACCCCAAGCAGCTGTGGCGGCTGCGCTGCTGAGTCCGCGCAGTGCCCGAGAGCCCTGACAGGACGTGGGGTGTTGCCGCGGGCGGCCGACTCCAAAGTTGAGGGCAGCCTGGCGGCGCAGGTGGTGGCCGCTCATGACGCTCCAGCTACACTTGCTCCAGGCGCTGGTTTAAGGTAGGCGGGGCGTGGGCGCGGGGACCCCTGAGGTGCAGGCAGGTGGGCTGTGTGTTTAGTGGGATGTGGGCCCCAGGCAGCAGGTTCTGTGACTGCTGCTGTTTTGTTCCTTCAGTTTTTCTTTGCTGTTATACTTCACAAATGAGGGAAATCATTAGGTACTTGTCTGTCACTGCCTGGCTTATTTCACTGAGCATAATACCCTCTATCTCCATCCATGTTGTTGCAATTGATAGGATTTGTTTATTTCTTATGGCTGAGTAGTATTCCATTGCGTAAGTGTACCAGCTCTCCTTTATCCATTCATCTACTGATGGACACTTAGGTTGCTTCCATATCTAGGCTATTGTAAACATGCCGCAATAAACATAGGGGTGCATCTGTCTTTTTCAAACTGGGCTGCTGCATTCTTAGGGTAAATTCCTAGAAGTAGAATTCCTGGGTCAAATGGTATTCCTATTTTGAGCATTCTGAGGAACCTCCATACTGCTTTCCACAATGGTTGAACTAGTTTACATTCCCACCAGCAGTGTAGGAGGGTTCCCCTTTCTCCACAACCTCGCCAACATTTGTTGTTGTTTGTCTTTTCAATGATGGCGATCCTTACTGGTGTGAGGTGATATCTCATTGTGGTTTTAATTTGCATTTCTCTGATGATTAGCGATGTAGAGCATCTTTTCATGTGCCTGTTAGCCTTCTGGGTTTCTTCTTTAGAGAACTGTCTATTCAGCTCCTCTGCCAATTTTTTAATTGGATTATTTGCTTTTTTTTTGTTGAGGCATGTGAGCTCTTTATATATTTTGGACGTCAATCCTTTATCGGATCTTCATTTATGAATATGTTGTCCCATACTGTAGGATACCTTTTTGTTCTATTGATGGTGTCCTTTGCTGTACAGAAGCTTTTTAGCTTGATATAGTCCCACTTGTTCATTTTTGCCTTTGTTTCCCTTGCCCGGGGAGATATGTTCATGAAGAAGTCACTCATGTTTATGTCCATGAGATTTTTGCCTATGTTTTTTTCTACATGGTTTCATGACTTACATTCAGGTCTTTGATCCATTTGGAGTTTACTTTTGTGTATGGGGTTAGACAGTGATCCAGTTTCATTCTCTTACATGTAGCTGTCCAGTTTTGCCAGCACCATCTGTTGAAGAGACTGTCATTTCCCCATTGTATGTCCATGGCTCCGTTATCATATATTAATTGACCATATACGTTTGGGTTAATGTCTGGAGTCTCCATTCTCTTCCACTGGTCTGTGGCTCTGTTCTTGTACCAGTACCAAATTGTATTGATTACTGTGACTTTGTAGTAGAGCTTGGAGTTGGGGAGCGAGATCCCCCCCACTTTATTCTTCATTCTCAGGATTGCTTTGGCTATTCGGGGTCTTTGACGGTTCCATATGAATTTTTTAACTATTTGTTCCAGTTCATTGAAGAATGCTGTTGGTAATTTGATAGGGATTGCATTGGATCTGTATACTGCTTTGGGCAGGATGGCCATTTTGATGATATTAATTCTTCCTAGCCATTTATTGGTATCTTTAATTTCTCTAATGAGTGTCTTGTAATTTCATGGTATATGTCTTTCAATTCCTTGGTTAGGTTTATTCCTAGGTATTTTATTCTTTTAGATGCAATTGTGAATGGAATTGATTTCTTGATTTCTTTCTCCTAATTCATCATTATTGTATATGAATGCAAGATTTCTATGTGTTAATTTTGTCTCCTTCAACATTGCTGAATTCAAATATTAGATCTCGTAGTTTTGTTGTGGATTCTTCTTGTTTTCTTATGTACCATATCGCATCATCTGCAAACAGTCAGAGTTTCAATTCTTTGTTACCAATCTGGATGCCTTTTATTTCTTTGTGTTGTCTGATTGCCGTGGCTAGGACCTCCAGAACTACGTGGACTAAAAGGAGGGAGATTGGGCATCCTTCTCTTATTCCCAATCTTAAAGGAAATGCTCTCAGCTTCTCTCTGTTAAGTATGATGTTGGCTGTGCCTTTGTCATATATGGACTTGATTATGTTGAGGTACTTGCCCTCATACCCATTTTGTTGGGAATTTTTATCACAAATGGATGTTGAATTTTGTTGAATAGTTTTTCAGCATCTATGGAGATGATCATGTGGTTTTTACCCTTTTTGTTGATGTGGTGGATGATGATGATAGGTTTTAAAATGTTGTACCATCCTTGCATTCCTGGAATAAATCCTGCTTTATCATTATGGATGATCTTTCTGATGTATTTTTGTATTTGGTTTGGAGTATTTTGTTGAGTAGTTTGCATCTATACTCATCAGGGATGTTGGACTGTGATTTTCCTTCTTTGTGGTGTCTTTGCCTGGTTTTGGCATTAAAGTGATGCTGGCCTCATAGAATGAGTGTAAGTCCCTCCTCTTCTACGTTTTGGAAAACTTTAAGGGGGATGGGTATTAGGTCTTCACTAAATGTTTGATAAAATTCAGCATTGAAGCCATGTGGTCCAGGGATTTTGTTCTTAGGTAGTTTGTTGATTACAAATTAAATTTCGTTGCTGGTAATTGGTCTGTTCAGATTTTCTGTTTCTCCCTGGGTCAGCCTTGCTAGGTTGTATTTTTATAGAAAGTTGTCCATTTCTTCTAGGGTATGCAGTTTGTCAGCATATCATTTTTCATAGTATTCTCTAATAATTTTTTTTCCTGTGGCATCTGTAGTGATTTTTCATTTCTCATTTCTGATTTTGTTTATGCATGTAGACACTCTTTTTCTTGATAAGTCTGGCTAGGGGTTTATTTATTTTATTTTCTCAATGAACCAGCTCCTGCTTTCATTGATTTCTGTTGTTTTATTTTTCTCAGTTTTATTTTTTTCTGCTCAAATCTTTATTATGTCCCTCCTCCTTCTGACTTTGGGCCTCAGGTTTTCTTCTTTTCTAGTTTCATTAATTGTGAGTTTAGACTGTTCATATGGGATTGTTGTTGTCTCCTGAGGTAGGCCTGTATTGCAATATTCTTCCCTCTTAGCATGGCCTTTGCTGCATCCCACAGATATTGCAGTGTTGAATTATTGTTGTCATGTGTTTCCATAAATTGCGTGTTCTCAGTTTTTACTTGGTCATTGATCCATTGGTTTTTTAGGAGCATGTTGTTAAGCCTCCATGTGTTTGTGGGCTTTTTCATTTTCTTTGCATAATATACTTCTTGTTTCATACCTTTGTGGTCTGAGGAGCTGGTTGGTACAATTTCCATCTTTTTGAATTTACTGAGGCTTTTTTTGTGGCCTAGTATATGATCTATTCTTGAAAATGTTCCATGTGCACTTGAGAAGAATGTGTATCCTGCCATTTTGGGTGTAGAGTTCTGTAGATGTCTGTTAGGTCCATCTGTTCTAGGGTGTCGTTCAGGGCTTCTGTGTCCTTCCTTATTTTCTGTCTGGTTGATCTGTCCTTTGAGTGGTGTGTTGAAGTCTCCTAAAATGAACGCATTGCATTCTATTTCCCCCTTTAATTCTGTTAGTTCTTGTTTCACATATGTTGGTGCTCCCTCCTGTGTTGGATGCATGGATATTTATAATGGTTATATCCACTCTTTGGACTGACCCCTTTATCATTATATCCTGTCCTTCCTTGTCTCTTGTTACTTTCTTTGTTTTGAAGTCTATTTTGTCTGATACAGGTACTGCAACACCTGTGTTTTTCTCCCTATTGTTTGCATGAAATATCTTTTTCCATCCCTTCACTTTGGGTCTTTGTATGTCTTTGGGTTTGAAGTGAGTCTCTTGTAGGCAGCATATAGATGGGTCTTGCTTTTTTAGCCACTGTGCAATTCTGTCTTTTGGTTGTTGCATTCAGTCCATTTAGATTTAGGGTAATTATTGATAGATATATACTTACTGCCAATGCCAGGCTTTGGATATGTGGTTACCAAAGGTTTAAGGGCAGGAGGGCCTGCCGCATGTCCTTAGGGGGCAAGCCATGCGGCAAGCCGCCTGGGCTTGCTGGTCTGTGCAAAATTCCAAGCAGGCAGTTCGACAAGTTAGAAAACACATGAGGGTGGCGGGGAGGGGGGGGCACGCGGGGCCCACGAGCCACCTCCCTTCGGCCAATCAGCAGCTGCAGCGGGCACCTGTGGGGGTGCACTTTCTCCCCTGCACCGGGAGAGGAGGAAAACGAAAGCAGCGTCTCCTCAGCTGCAGTCAGACTCCTCGCGAGGCGTGGCATGGACCGGGTGCTCTTGCTGCAGGGTCGCTGAAGGCATTCTGACGGGAATTGCCATGCTGACAATTTGGCTGCTGCCGCCGCCGCTGCCATGCCCTTCAAAGCCTGCACACACACACCCCCCGCCATTAATGGGCCATTCTGCGAGCACGTGAGGGCCCTAAGCCATGGGTAGGTTGCAGCCCCTCAATATGGCCTACGGGGCTCCCTTCCCCACCCCAAGCAGCTGTGGCGGCTGCGCTGCTGAGTCCGCGCAGTGCCCGAGAGCCCTGACAGGACGTGGGGTGTTGCCGCGGGCGGCCGACTCCAAAGTTGAGGGCAGCCTGGCGGCGCAGGTGGTGGCCGCTCATGACGCTCCAGCTACACTTGCTCCAGGCGCTGGTTTAAGGTAGGCGGGGCGTGGGCGCGGGGACCCCTGAGGTGCAGGCAGGTGGGCTGTGTGTTTAGTGGGATGTGGGCCCCAGGCAGCAGGTTCTGTGACTGCTGCTGTTTTGTTCCTTCAGTTTTTCTTTGCTGTTATACTTCACAAATGAGGGAAATCATTAGGTACTTGTCTGTCACTGCCTGGCTTATTTCACTGAGCATAATACCCTCTATCTCCATCCATGTTGTTGCAATTGATAGGATTTGTTTATTTCTTATGGCTGAGTAGTATTCCATTGCGTAAGTGTACCAGCTCTCCTTTATCCATTCATCTACTGATGGACACTTAGGTTGCTTCCATATCTAGGCTATTGTAAACATGCCGCAATAAACATAGGGGTGCATCTGTCTTTTTCAAACTGGGCTGCTGCATTCTTAGGGTAAATTCCTAGAAGTAGAATTCCTGGGTCAAATGGTATTCCTATTTTGAGCATTCTGAGGAACCTCCATACTGCTTTCCACAATGGTTGAACTAGTTTACATTCCCACCAGCAGTGTAGGAGGGTTCCCCTTTCTCCACAACCTCGCCAACATTTGTTGTTGTTTGTCTTTTCAATGATGGCGATCCTTACTGGTGTGAGGTGATATCTCATTGTGGTTTTAATTTGCATTTCTCTGATGATTAGCGATGTAGAGCATCTTTTCATGTGCCTGTTAGCCTTCTGGGTTTCTTCTTTAGAGAACTGTCTATTCAGCTCCTCTGCCAATTTTTTAATTGGATTATTTGCTTTTTTTTTGTTGAGGCATGTGAGCTCTTTATATATTTTGGACGTCAATCCTTTATCGGATCTTCATTTATGAATATGTTGTCCCATACTGTAGGATACCTTTTTGTTCTATTGATGGTGTCCTTTGCTGTACAGAAGCTTTTTAGCTTGATATAGTCCCACTTGTTCATTTTTGCCTTTGTTTCCCTTGCCCGGGGAGATATGTTCATGAAGAAGTCACTCATGTTTATGTCCATGAGATTTTTGCCTATGTTTTTTTCTACATGGTTTCATGACTTACATTCAGGTCTTTGATCCATTTGGAGTTTACTTTTGTGTATGGGGTTAGACAGTGATCCAGTTTCATTCTCTTACATGTAGCTGTCCAGTTTTGCCAGCACCATCTGTTGAAGAGACTGTCATTTCCCCATTGTATGTCCATGGCTCCGTTATCATATATTAATTGACCATATACGTTTGGGTTAATGTCTGGAGTCTCCATTCTCTTCCACTGGTCTGTGGCTCTGTTCTTGTACCAGTACCAAATTGTATTGATTACTGTGACTTTGTAGTAGAGCTTGGAGTTGGGGAGCGAGATCCCCCCCACTTTATTCTTCATTCTCAGGATTGCTTTGGCTATTCGGGGTCTTTGACGGTTCCATATGAATTTTTTAACTATTTGTTCCAGTTCATTGAAGAATGCTGTTGGTAATTTGATAGGGATTGCATTGGATCTGTATACTGCTTTGGGCAGGATGGCCATTTTGATGATATTAATTCTTCCTAGCCATTTATTGGTATCTTTAATTTCTCTAATGAGTGTCTTGTAATTTCATGGTATATGTCTTTCAATTCCTTGGTTAGGTTTATTCCTAGGTATTTTATTCTTTTAGATGCAATTGTGAATGGAATTGATTTCTTGATTTCTTTCTCCTAATTCATCATTATTGTATATGAATGCAAGATTTCTATGTGTTAATTTTGTCTCCTTCAACATTGCTGAATTCAAATATTAGATCTCGTAGTTTTGTTGTGGATTCTTCTTGTTTTCTTATGTACCATATCGCATCATCTGCAAACAGTCAGAGTTTCAATTCTTTGTTACCAATCTGGATGCCTTTTATTTCTTTGTGTTGTCTGATTGCCGTGGCTAGGACCTCCAGAACTACGTGGACTAAAAGGAGGGAGATTGGGCATCCTTCTCTTATTCCCAATCTTAAAGGAAATGCTCTCAGCTTCTCTCTGTTAAGTATGATGTTGGCTGTGCCTTTGTCATATATGGACTTGATTATGTTGAGGTACTTGCCCTCATACCCATTTTGTTGGGAATTTTTATCACAAATGGATGTTGAATTTTGTTGAATAGTTTTTCAGCATCTATGGAGATGATCATGTGGTTTTTACCCTTTTTGTTGATGTGGTGGATGATGATGATAGGTTTTAAAATGTTGTACCATCCTTGCATTCCTGGAATAAATCCTGCTTTATCATTATGGATGATCTTTCTGATGTATTTTTGTATTTGGTTTGGAGTATTTTGTTGAGTAGTTTGCATCTATACTCATCAGGGATGTTGGACTGTGATTTTCCTTCTTTGTGGTGTCTTTGCCTGGTTTTGGCATTAAAGTGATGCTGGCCTCATAGAATGAGTGTAAGTCCCTCCTCTTCTACGTTTTGGAAAACTTTAAGGGGGATGGGTATTAGGTCTTCACTAAATGTTTGATAAAATTCAGCATTGAAGCCATGTGGTCCAGGGATTTTGTTCTTAGGTAGTTTGTTGATTACAAATTAAATTTCGTTGCTGGTAATTGGTCTGTTCAGATTTTCTGTTTCTCCCTGGGTCAGCCTTGCTAGGTTGTATTTTTATAGAAAGTTGTCCATTTCTTCTAGGGTATGCAGTTTGTCAGCATATCATTTTTCATAGTATTCTCTAATAATTTTTTTTCCTGTGGCATCTGTAGTGATTTTTCATTTCTCATTTCTGATTTTGTTTATGCATGTAGACACTCTTTTTCTTGATAAGTCTGGCTAGGGGTTTATTTATTTTATTTTCTCAATGAACCAGCTCCTGCTTTCATTGATTTCTGTTGTTTTATTTTTCTCAGTTTTATTTTTTTCTGCTCAAATCTTTATTATGTCCCTCCTCCTTCTGACTTTGGGCCTCAGGTTTTCTTCTTTTCTAGTTTCATTAATTGTGAGTTTAGACTGTTCATATGGGATTGTTGTTGTCTCCTGAGGTAGGCCTGTATTGCAATATTCTTCCCTCTTAGCATGGCCTTTGCTGCATCCCACAGATATTGCAGTGTTGAATTATTGTTGTCATGTGTTTCCATAAATTGCGTGTTCTCAGTTTTTACTTGGTCATTGATCCATTGGTTTTTTAGGAGCATGTTGTTAAGCCTCCATGTGTTTGTGGGCTTTTTCATTTTCTTTGCATAATATACTTCTTGTTTCATACCTTTGTGGTCTGAGGAGCTGGTTGGTACAATTTCCATCTTTTTGAATTTACTGAGGCTTTTTTTGTGGCCTAGTATATGATCTATTCTTGAAAATGTTCCATGTGCACTTGAGAAGAATGTGTATCCTGCCATTTTGGGTGTAGAGTTCTGTAGATGTCTGTTAGGTCCATCTGTTCTAGGGTGTCGTTCAGGGCTTCTGTGTCCTTCCTTATTTTCTGTCTGGTTGATCTGTCCTTTGAGTGGTGTGTTGAAGTCTCCTAAAATGAACGCATTGCATTCTATTTCCCCCTTTAATTCTGTTAGTTCTTGTTTCACATATGTTGGTGCTCCCTCCTGTGTTGGATGCATGGATATTTATAATGGTTATATCCACTCTTTGGACTGACCCCTTTATCATTATATCCTGTCCTTCCTTGTCTCTTGTTACTTTCTTTGTTTTGAAGTCTATTTTGTCTGATACAGGTACTGCAACACCTGTGTTTTTCTCCCTATTGTTTGCATGAAATATCTTTTTCCATCCCTTCACTTTGGGTCTTTGTATGTCTTTGGGTTTGAAGTGAGTCTCTTGTAGGCAGCATATAGATGGGTCTTGCTTTTTTAGCCACTGTGCAATTCTGTCTTTTGGTTGTTGCATTCAGTCCATTTAGATTTAGGGTAATTATTGATAGATATATACTTACTGCCAATGCCAGGCTTTGGATATGTGGTTACCAAAGGTTTAAGGGCAGGAGGGCCTGCCGCATGTCCTTAGGGGGCAAGCCATGCGGCAAGCCGCCTGGGCTTGCTGGTCTGTGCAAAATTCCAAGCAGGCAGTTCGACAAGTTAGAAAACACATGAGGGTGGCGGGGAGGGGGGGGCACGCGGGGCCCACGAGCCACCTCCCTTCGGCCAATCAGCAGCTGCAGCGGGCACCTGTGGGGGTGCACTTTCTCCCCTGCACCGGGAGAGGAGGAAAACGAAAGCAGCGTCTCCTCAGCTGCAGTCAGACTCCTCGCGAGGCGTGGCATGGACCGGGTGCTCTTGCTGCAGGGTCGCTGAAGGCATTCTGACGGGAATTGCCATGCTGACAATTTGGCTGCTGCCGCCGCCGCTGCCATGCCCTTCAAAGCCTGCACACACACACCCCCCGCCATTAATGGGCCATTCTGCGAGCACGTGAGGGCCCTAAGCCATGGGTAGGTTGCAGCCCCTCAATATGGCCTACGGGGCTCCCTTCCCCACCCCAAGCAGCTGTGGCGGCTGCGCTGCTGAGTCCGCGCAGTGCCCGAGAGCCCTGACAGGACGTGGGGTGTTGCCGCGGGCGGCCGACTCCAAAGTTGAGGGCAGCCTGGCGGCGCAGGTGGTGGCCGCTCATGACGCTCCAGCTACACTTGCTCCAGGCGCTGGTTTAAGGTAGGCGGGGCGTGGGCGCGGGGACCCCTGAGGTGCAGGCAGGTGGGCTGTGTGTTTAGTGGGATGTGGGCCCCAGGCAGCAGGTTCTGTGACTGCTGCTGTTTTGTTCCTTCAGTTTTTCTTTGCTGTTATACTTCACAAATGAGGGAAATCATTAGGTACTTGTCTGTCACTGCCTGGCTTATTTCACTGAGCATAATACCCTCTATCTCCATCCATGTTGTTGCAATTGATAGGATTTGTTTATTTCTTATGGCTGAGTAGTATTCCATTGCGTAAGTGTACCAGCTCTCCTTTATCCATTCATCTACTGATGGACACTTAGGTTGCTTCCATATCTAGGCTATTGTAAACATGCCGCAATAAACATAGGGGTGCATCTGTCTTTTTCAAACTGGGCTGCTGCATTCTTAGGGTAAATTCCTAGAAGTAGAATTCCTGGGTCAAATGGTATTCCTATTTTGAGCATTCTGAGGAACCTCCATACTGCTTTCCACAATGGTTGAACTAGTTTACATTCCCACCAGCAGTGTAGGAGGGTTCCCCTTTCTCCACAACCTCGCCAACATTTGTTGTTGTTTGTCTTTTCAATGATGGCGATCCTTACTGGTGTGAGGTGATATCTCATTGTGGTTTTAATTTGCATTTCTCTGATGATTAGCGATGTAGAGCATCTTTTCATGTGCCTGTTAGCCTTCTGGGTTTCTTCTTTAGAGAACTGTCTATTCAGCTCCTCTGCCAATTTTTTAATTGGATTATTTGCTTTTTTTTTGTTGAGGCATGTGAGCTCTTTATATATTTTGGACGTCAATCCTTTATCGGATCTTCATTTATGAATATGTTGTCCCATACTGTAGGATACCTTTTTGTTCTATTGATGGTGTCCTTTGCTGTACAGAAGCTTTTTAGCTTGATATAGTCCCACTTGTTCATTTTTGCCTTTGTTTCCCTTGCCCGGGGAGATATGTTCATGAAGAAGTCACTCATGTTTATGTCCATGAGATTTTTGCCTATGTTTTTTTCTACATGGTTTCATGACTTACATTCAGGTCTTTGATCCATTTGGAGTTTACTTTTGTGTATGGGGTTAGACAGTGATCCAGTTTCATTCTCTTACATGTAGCTGTCCAGTTTTGCCAGCACCATCTGTTGAAGAGACTGTCATTTCCCCATTGTATGTCCATGGCTCCGTTATCATATATTAATTGACCATATACGTTTGGGTTAATGTCTGGAGTCTCCATTCTCTTCCACTGGTCTGTGGCTCTGTTCTTGTACCAGTACCAAATTGTATTGATTACTGTGACTTTGTAGTAGAGCTTGGAGTTGGGGAGCGAGATCCCCCCCACTTTATTCTTCATTCTCAGGATTGCTTTGGCTATTCGGGGTCTTTGACGGTTCCATATGAATTTTTTAACTATTTGTTCCAGTTCATTGAAGAATGCTGTTGGTAATTTGATAGGGATTGCATTGGATCTGTATACTGCTTTGGGCAGGATGGCCATTTTGATGATATTAATTCTTCCTAGCCATTTATTGGTATCTTTAATTTCTCTAATGAGTGTCTTGTAATTTCATGGTATATGTCTTTCAATTCCTTGGTTAGGTTTATTCCTAGGTATTTTATTCTTTTAGATGCAATTGTGAATGGAATTGATTTCTTGATTTCTTTCTCCTAATTCATCATTATTGTATATGAATGCAAGATTTCTATGTGTTAATTTTGTCTCCTTCAACATTGCTGAATTCAAATATTAGATCTCATAGTTTTGTTGTGGATTCTTCTTGTTTTCTTATGTACCATATCGCATCATCTGCAAACAGTCAGAGTTTCAATTCTTTGTTACCAATCTGGATGCCTTTTATTTCTTTGTGTTGTCTGATTGCCGTGGCTAGGACCTCCAGAACTACGTGGACTAAAAGGAGGGAGATTGGGCATCCTTCTCTTATTCCCAATCTTAAAGGAAATGCTCTCAGCTTCTCTCTGTTAAGTATGATGTTGGCTGTGCCTTTGTCATATATGGACTTGATTATGTTGAGGTACTTGCCCTCATACCCATTTTGTTGGGAATTTTTATCACAAATGGATGTTGAATTTTGTTGAATAGTTTTTCAGCATCTATGGAGATGATCATGTGGTTTTTACCCTTTTTGTTGATGTGGTGGATGATGATGATAGGTTTTAAAATGTTGTACCATCCTTGCATTCCTGGAATAAATCCTGCTTTATCATTATGGATGATCTTTCTGATGTATTTTTGTATTTGGTTTGGAGTATTTTGTTGAGTAGTTTGCATCTATACTCATCAGGGATGTTGGACTGTGATTTTCCTTCTTTGTGGTGTCTTTGCCTGGTTTTGGCATTAAAGTGATGCTGGCCTCATAGAATGAGTGTAAGTCCCTCCTCTTCTACGTTTTGGAAAACTTTAAGGGGGATGGGTATTAGGTCTTCACTAAATGTTTGATAAAATTCAGCATTGAAGCCATGTGGTCCAGGGATTTTGTTCTTAGGTAGTTTGTTGATTACAAATTAAATTTCGTTGCTGGTAATTGGTCTGTTCAGATTTTCTGTTTCTCCCTGGGTCAGCCTTGCTAGGTTGTATTTTTATAGAAAGTTGTCCATTTCTTCTAGGGTATGCAGTTTGTCAGCATATCATTTTTCATAGTATTCTCTAATAATTTTTTTTCCTGTGGCATCTGTAGTGATTTTTCATTTCTCATTTCTGATTTTGTTTATGCATGTAGACACTCTTTTTCTTGATAAGTCTGGCTAGGGGTTTATTTATTTTATTTTCTCAATGAACCAGCTCCTGCTTTCATTGATTTCTGTTGTTTTATTTTTCTCAGTTTTATTTTTTTCTGCTCAAATCTTTATTATGTCCCTCCTCCTTCTGACTTTGGGCCTCAGGTTTTCTTCTTTTCTAGTTTCATTAATTGTGAGTTTAGACTGTTCATATGGGATTGTTGTTGTCTCCTGAGGTAGGCCTGTATTGCAATATTCTTCCCTCTTAGCATGGCCTTTGCTGCATCCCACAGATATTGCAGTGTTGAATTATTGTTGTCATGTGTTTCCATAAATTGCGTGTTCTCAGTTTTTACTTGGTCATTGATCCATTGGTTTTTTAGGAGCATGTTGTTAAGCCTCCATGTGTTTGTGGGCTTTTTCATTTTCTTTGCATAATATACTTCTTGTTTCATACCTTTGTGGTCTGAGGAGCTGGTTGGTACAATTTCCATCTTTTTGAATTTACTGAGGCTTTTTTTGTGGCCTAGTATATGATCTATTCTTGAAAATGTTCCATGTGCACTTGAGAAGAATGTGTATCCTGCCATTTTGGGTGTAGAGTTCTGTAGATGTCTGTTAGGTCCATCTGTTCTAGGGTGTCGTTCAGGGCTTCTGTGTCCTTCCTTATTTTCTGTCTGGTTGATCTGTCCTTTGAGTGGTGTGTTGAAGTCTCCTAAAATGAACGCATTGCATTCTATTTCCCCCTTTAATTCTGTTAGTTCTTGTTTCACATATGTTGGTGCTCCCTCCTGTGTTGGATGCATGGATATTTATAATGGTTATATCCACTCTTTGGACTGACCCCTTTATCATTATATCCTGTCCTTCCTTGTCTCTTGTTACTTTCTTTGTTTTGAAGTCTATTTTGTCTGATACAGGTACTGCAACACCTGTGTTTTTCTCCCTATTGTTTGCATGAAATATCTTTTTCCATCCCTTCACTTTGGGTCTTTGTATGTCTTTGGGTTTGAAGTGAGTCTCTTGTAGGCAGCATATAGATGGGTCTTGCTTTTTTAGCCACTGTGCAATTCTGTCTTTTGGTTGTTGCATTCAGTCCATTTAGATTTAGGGTAATTATTGATAGATATATACTTACTGCCAATGCCAGGCTTTGGATATGTGGTTACCAAAGGTTTAAGGGCAGGAGGGCCTGCCGCATGTCCTTAGGGGGCAAGCCATGCGGCAAGCCGCCTGGGCTTGCTGGTCTGTGCAAAATTCCAAGCAGGCAGTTCGACAAGTTAGAAAACACATGAGGGTGGCGGGGAGGGGGGGGCACGCGGGGCCCACGAGCCACCTCCCTTCGGCCAATCAGCAGCTGCAGCGGGCACCTGTGGGGGTGCACTTTCTCCCCTGCACCGGGAGAGGAGGAAAACGAAAGCAGCGTCTCCTCAGCTGCAGTCAGACTCCTCGCGAGGCGTGGCATGGACCGGGTGCTCTTGCTGCAGGGTCGCTGAAGGCATTCTGACGGGAATTGCCATGCTGACAATTTGGCTGCTGCCGCCGCCGCTGCCATGCCCTTCAAAGCCTGCACACACACACCCCCCGCCATTAATGGGCCATTCTGCGAGCACGTGAGGGCCCTAAGCCATGGGTAGGTTGCAGCCCCTCAATATGGCCTACGGGGCTCCCTTCCCCACCCCAAGCAGCTGTGGCGGCTGCGCTGCTGAGTCCGCGCAGTGCCCGAGAGCCCTGACAGGACGTGGGGTGTTGCCGCGGGCGGCCGACTCCAAAGTTGAGGGCAGCCTGGCGGCGCAGGTGGTGGCCGCTCATGACGCTCCAGCTACACTTGCTCCAGGCGCTGGTTTAAGGTAGGCGGGGCGTGGGCGCGGGGACCCCTGAGGTGCAGGCAGGTGGGCTGTGTGTTTAGTGGGATGTGGGCCCCAGGCAGCAGGTTCTGTGACTGCTGCTGTTTTGTTCCTTCAGTTTTTCTTTGCTGTTATACTTCACAAATGAGGGAAATCATTAGGTACTTGTCTGTCACTGCCTGGCTTATTTCACTGAGCATAATACCCTCTATCTCCATCCATGTTGTTGCAATTGATAGGATTTGTTTATTTCTTATGGCTGAGTAGTATTCCATTGCGTAAGTGTACCAGCTCTCCTTTATCCATTCATCTACTGATGGACACTTAGGTTGCTTCCATATCTAGGCTATTGTAAACATGCCGCAATAAACATAGGGGTGCATCTGTCTTTTTCAAACTGGGCTGCTGCATTCTTAGGGTAAATTCCTAGAAGTAGAATTCCTGGGTCAAATGGTATTCCTATTTTGAGCATTCTGAGGAACCTCCATACTGCTTTCCACAATGGTTGAACTAGTTTACATTCCCACCAGCAGTGTAGGAGGGTTCCCCTTTCTCCACAACCTCGCCAACATTTGTTGTTGTTTGTCTTTTCAATGATGGCGATCCTTACTGGTGTGAGGTGATATCTCATTGTGGTTTTAATTTGCATTTCTCTGATGATTAGCGATGTAGAGCATCTTTTCATGTGCCTGTTAGCCTTCTGGGT